>NC_056443.1:20076468-20235285 GCF_018296145.1 Oncorhynchus tshawytscha
TTTGAGAAGCAGGAGAAGGGACCACCAGGCATCTCTTCAAGGCTTTGACTGTTTCCTCTGGCTGTGTGTACTTATCTATCACTGTCACTGGTAGCTAGCGGTTGACTAACCGATACACACAGAGAAGGAATAGTAGTGTAGAGAAAGAGCAGAGACGTCCTTTTGATGAGGGCTGCTGTTCTATAAAATTATGATTGTATGTTAGCTGAAAAGGATGTCACATTCTATAGTTGCTCTCTGAAAATAACCCTTCACTCAGCTTGAGAGTTAGACGATGAGACGTGGGTGTGTTTGGGGTCTGTCACTGTGTTGATCAGTCTGATGGTGGTGGTTTTGGAGCATGTGTTTCCTAGCTGCTGCTGGTTGTGTGGTTAATGGTCGTGGTCGTGGTGTTTCACAGATACCGGTAACTTGATACTTTATGAGCAAACCACTCAAAGTTGCAGAGAAAGAAAGGGGGCTCGGGGGAAGAGAGAGAGAGTGAGACAGAGAGAGAGAGAGAAAGAGAGAAAATGATAGAGAAATAGATACAGAGAAAGAGTGAGAGAGAGAGAGAGAGAGAGAGAGAGAGAGAGAGAACAAAAGAGAACGAAAGAGAGAGAATGGGGGGTTAGAGAGAGTGAGTGAGAGAGAGCAAAAATATCAAAGCAGTTTGTGTGTATTTTCATCTAGGCTTCGTATGCCTGCAGACGTGTTTGCATGACTACTTCTGCATGCTCATAGGTCAGTGTGACTGGGGGACATGAAACACCCGCCAACTTTTTCTGAAGGTACTGGGTCCCAGGTTACTGACAAAGGCCCCCCTTCTATGTTTCAGGCAACATCTTGTGGTGAAGTCACTTTCTCCGTGGCGACCTGTTTTATTTTATCAGGAGCAGTGACAATGACCTGGCTGCCGGCTGTATGTCTGATCACATACACATAAACACATAGACACAGGAACCACCAAACTGGAACAGTGACCTTCCAGACCATGCAGGGACACTGGAAATAGCAGTCAGAGTCATACACCACTAATGTCATTAATCATCATGATCTGTCTGTAGGATGAGGAGGCAATATGGGAGAACAGGTAGTCATTCATAGGTAGGTTACTAGCTCCTCAGAACTCCTGCAGAGTAAATTACATCATAAAACTGAGAAGAATTGTTCTCTTCAGACACAATCTTCCCCAAAAAGTAATTCTGAAAATCTCAATGGGTCTTCAGCTGATGGGGTTACGGCATTTGAACTTTGCTCATGGGGCATTTATGTTATATTCTTCAAGATTCAATGGGTAGATGTAATTAAGTCCAAAAATCTATGTAGAAATAGCAGATTGTCCCTTTAACTCACACATTGTGGAGCATAAGATCTCTACTAGGCTGAAAGGAGGTTTGACCAAATGAGGTTTTATGGAAAAGTTGATGACGATGACAATATCCATTTACTGTAAGAAAGCTCTCATTCCATCTGGTGGATAAAAAAAATGCTTATTAAAAAAGCACAGTTCAAAGATAATGTAAAAGTACAGCCCATTAGAAGAAAACGTGAATAATTATTCTAATATTTAGGAAATTCATATACAAATATGTTAGTCTATCATCTGAATTACAGATATAATAAATCAAAGACAGTAGGTTTTAATAAAGTTACACAAAAAAAACATTACAATGCAATAAACAATACATGTAAGGGGTGCGTACTGGTGGCAGAGAAGTCAGGCGAAGGAGAGCAAAAACTGTGTTTACAACGGCACAGTTTAAAAATAAAAAAACCCGGAAACAGAACAATATATCAATGGGTATAAAAGCCGTCGCACATGCACAAGCACTTACAATAAACAATTCCGGACAAGGACATGGGGGGAACAGAGGGTTAAATACACAACATGTAATCATGGAATTGAAACCAGGTGTGTGGGAAGACAATATAAGACAAAATGGAAAATGAAAAGTGGATCGATGATGGCTAGAAGACCGACGACGCCGACCGCCAAACGTCGCCCGAACAAGGAGAGGAACCAACTTCAGCGGAAGTTGTGACAATACAAAGCAGATACAATTACTGTAGCTGCAGATAACATCCATCATCATTACACCTTATAATAAAAAAATCTGTTACAGTGAAACACATTACAGTGAAACACATTAAAAAACCATGCTAAAGTATAATATATCTGTTGGTAAATAAAATAAGAATAAATCCTTAATGTACAATATGTTATTGTGTGTGTATGTGTGTGTTTGCTTGTGTTCGTTGAATGTGCATAATCCATGTTCCTGTGTTCCTTCTGCTCCTCCGCTGATGGTGTGTCCCTCCATCCCTCCATTGTTCCATCTGTCCATCCCTCCATACCCCAATCTTTCCAATCGTCCATCCATCCCCCCATCTTTCCAACCCTTCATCCTTCCATCCTTCCCTCACTCCATCCCTCCATATTTCCATCCCTCCATCCTTTTATCCCTCTATCCCTCCATCCCTCCATCCCTGACCCCTTCAAGGACCTGCAACATATCACCACACAAAGTTGTTTAGGACATGCAATCAAACTAAGATAAATATTTGAAATATATACATTATACTTTCATATCAGATAATTAGTTCCATATTAGTATCACATTAAATTACAATAGCATATGGCTATTAGTCTTACCTGAGGCTGTACCTGGCTTCACTTGAGAATAGACTAAATCTGCCTCAGGTGGGGTTTCTGTTTCTGTCAGGGGTGAGGATAAAACATCAGAATAATAAAAACTAGTTATATACAGAGTATTATACAGCTAGTCAACATGGGGTCAGAGGTGTGAGGTTATGATAGGGGGAATGTGGAAGGAGGGGATGTCCAGTCTTATCTTCCTTCTTCTTGGCTTGGCCTTCTGTTCAAGGTCAACATCAGCATAGGTCTCATCAAAGAATTGGCGCGGGAGCAGAAGGCAGACGTTTTACGTGCCCCTAAACTATTGTTTTTTTTGTTTTTTTTATCTTCGTTGTCGGTAACTTTTTTTAAAAACTAATTTTGTACATAATGTTGCCGCTACCGTCTCTTATGACCGAAAATAACTTCTAGACATCAGGACTGTGATTACCCACCATAGACTAGCAGAATCCTTCTTTCAAGACTCTGACGAGCTCGAGGCGGAGGATATACGGCTCCCTCGGGAACAGGCACGACCCCCACGATCTGCGTGAAGAGGAGGCGGAGAAAGAGAGGCCGGAGAGCAGGCTGCCTGCTGAGAATTCGAATGCAATCTAATAAACCCTACTTCTCTCAATTCTGCTAGCAAACGTGCAATCTTTGGACAAATAAATCGACGAGTTACGGGGAAGATTTAACTACCAACGGGACATTAAAATCTTGGCCTCCTACACTCCACACACAGAGACGCGTACTAAGCTCTCCCTCGCCCTCCATTTGGCAAATCGACCATAATTCCATCTTCCTGATTCCTGCTTACATGCAAACATTAAAGCAGGAAGCACCAGTGTCTAGAGCAATAAAAAAGTGGTCAGGTGAAGCAGATGCTAAGACTGTTTGACTAGCACAGACTGGAATATGAGGAGTACACCACATCTGTCATTGGCTTCATTAATAAGTGCATCGATGACGTCGTCCCCACAGTGACCGTACGTACATACACCAACCAGAAGCCATGGATTACAGGCAACATCCGCACTGAGCTAAAGGGTAGAGCTGCCGCTTTCAAGAAGCGGGACTTACATGCTTATAAGAAATCCCGCTATGCCCTCTGAAGAACCATCAAACAGGCAAAGTGTCATTACAGGGCTGAGTCGTACTGCACTCTGATGCTCGTCGGATGTGGCAGGGCTTGCAAACCATTACAGACTACAAAGGGAAGAACAGCAAAGAGCTGCCCAGTGACACAAGCCTACCAGATGAGCTAAACTACTTCTATGCTCGCTTCGAGGCAAATAACACTGAAACATGCATGAGAGCACCAGTTGTGCTGGAAGACTCTGTGATCACGCTCTCCGCAGCCGATGTGAGTAAGACCTTTAGACAGGTCAACATTCTCAAGGCCGCAGAGCTAGATGGATTATCAGGATGTGTACTGACATTTTCAACCTCTCCCTGTCTGAGTCTGTAATACCAATATGTTTTAAGCAGACCACCATAGTGGAATATAGTGGAACACTAAGGTAACCTGCCTAAATGACTACCGACCCGTAGCACTCACGTCTGCGGCCATGAAGTGCTTTGAAAGGCTGGTCATGGCTCACATCAACACCATCATCCCAGAAACCCTAGACCCATTCCAATTTGCATACCACCCCAACAGATGATGCAATCTCTGTTGCACTCCACACTGCCCTTTCCCACCTGGACAAAAGGAACACCTATGTGAGAATGTTATTCATTGACTACAGCTCAGCGTTCAACACCATAGTGCCCTCAAAGCCCCATCAATCAGCCCCTCCCCCTCCCCCACACACACACATCTACATAGATATGTTTGCTATTGTGCTGTTATGGTTGAATTTACATTTGTCTGTTTATCTGATGTGAATCAGGGCTATTGTTTTGTGTGTGTGTGTGTGTGTGTGTGTGTGTGTGTGTGTGTGTGTGTGTGTGTGTGTGTGTGTGTGTGTGTGTGTGTGTGTGTGTGTGTGTGTGTGTGTGTGTGTGTGTGTGTGTGTGCGTGCGTGCGTGCGTGCGTGCGTGCGTGCGTGTGTGCGTGTGTATATATGTTGTGTGGTTTGTGTGTGTGTACGTCAGAAGCAGAGCTGTGTGGAAATTATTACCACTTACAAAAGATGGGAGGAGTTTTAAAGCTGTAACTGGTGAACTGGATTTCCAGGTTAAAGTGTAGAGTTTCATTTAGCTTCACATCATTACATGTCGAATACATTAATCAATTTTAAAAAATGATTTACCTCTAAACATATCTAAGTGGTTTGTTGTAGAGTTTGAGACACTGTGTGGCGAAACAAGGTAAACATCTGGGGTTTGTTATCGACCCCTTCTGTTCAGGCCTGTAACTACACCACATTCTTGTGGATCACAATATAGAAACTAATATGGTGATTGGTCCATAGCAACAACATAACCCCTCAGTCTACTGGGTCTGCCCTCTTATTCCTTCCTCTCTCTATGTCATCATATTAGTTCAAACATGGACCACTTCTGTATGGGTTCATATCAATAGAAGTCAAATCTGGATGTGGTTTACAGAAGACTGACAGCAATATTTTCCAAGTAATACAATGATGTTGGGAATCAGGACTTTTGTTTGACGTATGAGATTTAATACAACATTTAAAATCCAAAATACAACACACCCTATGTTGTCTTACGTCAGTTGGCGTCACTGCTATGCGATCACTGTGCGAAATCATTGCGCTGTCTGACGTAAGACAATAAACACCCTCTTCGTTCAAGTTCCATAGTGGAATAATAATCTGGCTCCTATAACTACTGTAAAAATACAATTTTACAAAAAACATAGAGACATAGAAGTGAAAATTATGGAAAATGTATATAAAAATAAGCCTTAATTGAATTAAAAACAAACAATAGATGTGCCAATTTAGCTGTTAAAGTGGTATTAGCAGGTCTGTTAAAGTGATATTAGCAGGTCGGCCAACCAAGTATAAACCCAGTAAACCACACAGCAGCCTGGGCAGCACAGAGATGGAGACAATGGAACCTGGAGGGACTATTGTAACAAATGTTTTACCATCAAGACACACACACACACACACACAGCTCTTCTCACCTCTCACTGTCACCCAGCTCTCTGGTGATTCTCCTTCACTATATTTACACTTGTAGGAGCCTTCATCTGACTTGGATACTGCAGGGATGGTTCTCTCCATTGGTCTCATTCCCGATGAGTACTCCATCTTTGTAGAAATCAGCCGTGCGGTTCGGGTTTGTTTCCTGATATCTATTTGTACAGCGCAGAGTCACAGAGTCTCCCTTAGTCATGGGATAGGCAGGGCTCTCCAGGATCACAACACCAGCTGTGTAACATAATACATAATTCTGTAAATCTGAAGTAATCCTTCACAATATATGAACATTTTATTAGCTTGTATTTTCTGAGATGCAAACATTCAGTTACAGAATTAAACATCATTATCATACATTGAAATATAAAAAATGTTAGTGAGTGTTCTAAAATCAAATCAAATCAAATCAAATCAAATTTTATTTGTCACATACACATGGTTAGCAGATGTTAATGCGAGTGTAGCGAAATGCTTGTGCTTCTAGTTCCGACAATGCAGTAATAACGAGCAAGTAATCTAACTAACAATTCCAAAAAAAAAAACTACTGTCTTATACACAGTGTAAGGGGATAAAGAATATGTACATAAGGATATATGAATGAGTGATGGTACAGAGCAGCATAGGCAAGATACAGTAGATGATATCGAGTACAGTATATACATATGAGATAAGTATGTAAACCAAGTGGCATAGTTAAAGTGGCTAGTGATACATGTATTACATAAGGATGCAGTCGATGATATAGAGTACAGTATAAACGTATGCATATGAGATGAACAATGTAGGGTAAGTAACATTATATAAGGTAGCATTGTTTAAAGTGGCTAGTGATATATTTACATAATTTCCCATCAATTCCCATGATTAAAGTGGCTGGAGTAGAGTCAGTGTCATTGACAGTGTGTTGGCAGTAGCCACTCAATGTTAGTGGTGGCTGTTTAACAGTCTGATGGCCTTGAGATAGAAGCTGTTTTTCAGTCTCTCGGTCCCAGCTTTGATGCACCTGTACTGACCTCGCCTTCTGGATGACAGCGGGGTGAACAGGCAGTGGCTCGGGTGGTTGATGTCCTTGATGATCTTTATGGCCTTCCTGTAGCATCGGGTGGTGTAGGTGTCCTGGAGGGCAGGTAGTTTGCCCCCGGTGATGCGTTGTGCAGACCTCACTACCCTCTGGAGAGCCTTACGGTTGAGGGCGGTGCAGTTGCCATACCAGGCGGTGATACAGCCCGCCAGGATGCTCTCGATTGTGCATCTGTAGAAGTTTGTGAGTGCTTTTGGTGACAAGCCGAATTTCTTCAGCCTCCTGAGGTTGAAGAGGCGCTGCTGCGCCTTCCTCACGATGCTGTCTGTGTGAGTGGACCAATTCAGTTTGTCTGTGATGTGTATGCCGAGGAACTTAAAACTTGCTACCCTCTCCACTACTGTTCCATCGATGTGGATGGGGGTGTTCCCTCTGCTGTTTCCTGAAGTCCACAATCATCTCCTTAGTTTTGTTGACGTTGAGTGTGAGGTTATTTTCCTGACACCACACTCCGAGGGCCCTCACCTCCTCCCTGTAGGCCGTCTCGTCGTTGTTGGTAATCAAGCCTACCACTGTTGTGTCGTCCGCAAACTTGATGATTGAGTTGGAGGCGTGCATGGCCATGACTTATACCCTGACTACACCGCTCGTGTGCGCGAGCGTTGCAAAAGAAATGTAGAAATCTATATTATTCAATTAATTGCACCCACACTGCTCGCACACGTCAATTAGCATCTGCGTTGCCAAGGGCTAAAATAGAAGTCCGTTTTATGTGTGACACAGATCACGCTGCAAGTCCGGCCTCTCCCATCTCCTCATTGGTTTATAGAAGCAGATACCCACGTGCCATCTCCTCATTGGTTATACCCACGTGTGTGATTGAAAGATGAACTGTGTTGTCGGTCGTCATGGTTATACTATGAAAGTGTAGATGCCAATCACCATATAAGTTTAAAGAAGAAAAAGCCTGGAAGGAGGAGAGATGACTAGAAATGATTTGGTTGACCATTTTATGCGTGGATTAATTATTGGAGTAGAGCACCTTGTGCATTTCAGGTCAAATAATAACGCAATGTTTATATCCCAGGACAAATTATCTAGCAACAGCAAGCTAGCTAAATAGGACAAATTAGCTAGCAAGTGCAAGCTATATATCTAAATTGCCATAAATGTTTAATGCTTTTCAACCTGTCCCAAAATTAATGTAATTGGTTCAGAGTTTGTTTTGATATATTAACCTGCGTGTCATGATCGCATTTGGTGTGGGGGGACAAAATAAATGTATGCACGATGGGGCACGTGCGCACGTTCTGGTGTGAACAGCCGGTGTCTTCCACCATGGCCTGGTCATCGCTCAGTTCTGCAGAACATCCACAAATATGATACGATTGGTTACAGTAAGCTAAAAGAATCGATTTTCTTTCAATATGAAATGACATTACTGTAACATTGGCCAACAATCACTGAGTAACATAGGCCAACTGATATGTCAGACTGCAGTATACTACAGTATACATACATAAAGAGCATAGTGTAGATGGTAGGTAACTTACCGGTTCTCATTGATGAATGTAGGGATGATAGATGCAACTATGTAGCAGCTCAGATTAGGCTGAAATCTCCACCAGGCCTCCCTCATACTCAATCCATGGTAGAGCACATGGTCAACCAATGTGGCCCTGATCTCATCTGAGACAACTGTCCTTCCTCGTCCTTGTCCTCCTCTTCCTTCTCTTACTCTCACTCCTTCACCTCTAGCTTTTGCTTCACTATTTACTTCCATTTCCCTCCAAAACAGGAGAGCTCATCTGTGGCTTTTTATAGTGCTAAAGCTCTGATTTCTAAGTGAACAATTCAGCAACTAGTGTTTACACCTGTGAGGAGTGGGTGTTGCCAATTGGTGTATAGAGCTTGGCATTGTGATTGCCGTTGCTTTCCAATGGGTCTAAAGATATTTTAATTTTGAATATTGTGCCTAATGTAGAGAACTGTGTGTAGTGTTTTGCAAAAAGTGTGATATAGAATTGAAAACTGAGTGTAAAGCAGGAATTGTGCTTGCAATTTTGCAAACTTGGTTTAGGGATTTGGAACATGAGTTTCAGGTTTTGGTGATCGCATTCCAATTTTAGTGTGTAAACAATTGTGAAAAACTGTAAATATGACTAAATGCAGTATCAATGCAGTTAGTTACCTCTTGACCAGAAAAACTGAGGTTCACTGTAGAGGGTGTCATAGACTGGGTCTCCTTTCCCATCTCTACACACATATCCTCCTGTGTGACTAGAACCAGCAGGGATCAGAGTGTAGGAGTCTTCAGTATTCCCATTACCAGATAGAGGCTCTACAGTGTAGGACATATCTGACAGGGAGGGTAACCCAGCTGTGTAGGCAACAGTTTGGTACCAGAAGAACCTCCAGCTTGTAGATGACTCTTTAACCCAACAGGTCAGAGTAACTGAGTCTCCAGGGTTCAGCCACTGAGGAGAGACACTCAGGACAGTTTGGGGATGATCTGTTATGAAGGAGATGACTCTATTAACATGTTCAGTCTTTAATTAAGTCATTTTAGTTTAACATTTGTACCCATTTTGTTATAATGGTATTATAACTTACCCCAAAATCAAACTATAGTTTTGTTCCATCATTGTTCTCACTGTCTGCTATGACCTCAACCCTTTTGTATTTTTCTCACAATTCTGTCTCTTTCTATTGCAATCCCATAAAAACAGACTTACCTAACTTGGTTAATTGTATAGCATTACTTGTCTGGGAGGGTTTTTAGCCATTTCTTTTCTGAAGACCTTCACAGGTATATAGACCATTCATTGCAGGACTGATTCTGTACTCAGGCTCTGTTTTGGAGTAGACTGACTTCCCACATTTATAAAAAATAATACTCAAGGGTCAGAAGGGTCAGAACAGCCACAGGTCTCTCTGCACAAACACATTTTATCACATTAGGTAACCTAGTGGTCAGAGTGTTGGGCCAGAAACCGGGAGGTTGCTGGATCGAATCCCTGAGCTGAAAAAGTACAAATATGTCATTCTGAGCAAGGCAATTAACCCAATGTTCCCCCTGTGCCAAAGCTGAGAAATTAATTTGGGGTCCGTCTTGTCCTTATCAACTGACACTGGTACTGACCAGCCTGATCAGAGAGAGAGATAGTGGTGGTTTTACTGGTTTGACTGGAAAGCCGTTCTTTATTTATTAACCAGTGGTACATCCAGTCTGTGTAGTCTGATAGTTCACACTGCAGCTTGACAGTGTCTCCCAAGTACAGTGTCTCCTGGGTAGTGACTATCTTCACAGGCGCTGTAGGCAGAGCTGTGGAAACAGTTCAATGAAGACAAATGCAGTTAGTGCACCAATCAGTTAAAAGTATGATCTTAGTACCGTGCACCATATTTCTTCAATTATTACATGAAATGAGATTTAATTAATGGAGGAATCTGAACAGCATTGGAAGGCAGACCTTGAAATAGCCTTCTTAAAATGGGGCCCAATGTCAAGTTATTATGGGCATGGAGATATTGATGTGAGTGAGAGATAAGATGATATACCTGCCACCGTCAGTCTGACTGCATCACTCCACTAGAATGCTTCTTCTGATCAATATGTGTACCCAGACAACTGTAGTCACCATTGTCTGAAATCTTAATCTCACTGATTTCATATTCATGCTTCCGACTGGGTAAGTATACACCATCCTTGCTCCATGTGTATTTCCAGTCAGTGACTTCTCCCCTCTGTATGTTACATCTCTGCACTGAATATCTGGGAGGATTTGGGTTGTATGGTCAGAACACCCATTGCCTGTCCTGCACAAAATAAAACCAGCAATTGCTTAATTCGGGATCGGTGGCCCTTCCACGGGACGGTTGAGCTAATGTAGGCTAATGCAATTAGCAAGAGGATGTAAGTAACAAGAATATTTCCCAGGACATAGACATACAGTGGGGAGAACAAATATTTTATACACTGCCGATTTTGCAGGTTTTCCTACTTACAAAGCATGTAGAGTTCTGTAATTTTTTTCATAGGTACATTTCAACTGTGAGAGACGGAATCTAAAACAAAATCCAGAAAATCACATGGTATGATTTTTAAGTCATTAATTTGCATTTTATTGCATGACATAAGTATTTGATCACCTGCCAACCAGTAAGAATTCCGTCTCTCACAGACCTGTTAGTTTTTCTTTAAGAAGCCCTCCTCTTCTCCATTCATTACCTGTATTAACTGCACCTGTTTGAACTCGTTACCTGTATAAAAGACACCTGTCCACACACTCAATCATACAGACTCCAACCTCTCCGCAATGGCCAAGGCAGGAGAGCTGTGTAAGAACATCAGGGATAAAATTGTAGACCTGCACAAGGCTGGGATGGGCTACAGGACAATAGGAAAGCAGCTTGGTGAGAAGGCAGCAACTGTTGACGCAATTATTCGAAAATGGAAGAAGTTCAAGATGACGGTCAATCACCCTCGGTCTGGGTCTCCATGCAAGATCTCACCTCGTGGGGCATCAATGATCATGAGAATTCCATGCTATTTCTTGAGGAGAGTGCACAATTTTGAACATGAAAAGTTATTAATAAACAAATTAGGCAAATTAGACTTGATACAACATTTTGAACAGAAATGCAATGGTTAATTGGATCAGTCTAAAACTTTGCACATACACTGCTGCCATCTAGTGGCCACAATCTAAATTGCACCTGAGCTGTAATAATACATTATGGCCTTTCTCTTGTGTTTCAATAATGATAGTACAAAAAAATACAAAGTAACAGTTGTATTTTTCTTTGTATGATCTTTTACCAGATCTATTGTGTTATATTCTCCTACATTCCTTTCACATTTCCACAAACTTCAAATTGTTTCCTTTCAAATGGTACCAAGGATATGCATATCCTTGCTTCAGGGCCTGAGTTACAGGCAGTTAGATTTGGGTATGTCATTTTAGGTGAAAATTGGGGGGAAAGGGGCGGATCCTTAAGAAAAAAAGGGGCGGATCCTTTTGAGTCACTCAAAACACAAATTATGTCTATCCAAAAGCAGCTTTAAAAATGACAAATAAAACATTTGATGAAGCATTAAGAGATGGAGGCTTGATCAAGTGTACAAATATCTACCACCATCGTCTTCAGAGTGTCCAGAGTAGATGTGTGTACTCAGCACTACAACAAAGAAATTCACATTGCACCAATATAAACTTGAAATAAATAACAACATGCCAAATTCATGTTACTGTTGTTATTAGTCACATGCGCCAAATACAATTGGTGTAGACCTTACAGTGACATGCTTACTTACGAGCCACTAACCGACAGTGCAGTTTCAAAAAACATGGATAAGAATAAGAGATAAAAGTAACAAGTAATTAAAGAGCAGCAGTAAAAAATAACAATCTACACAGGGGGGTGCTTGTACAGAGTCAATGTGCGGGGGCACCGGTTAGTTGAGGAGTATGTACATGTATGTTGAGTTAATTAAAGTGACTATGCATAGATGACAGCAGAGAGTGACAGTGGTGTGGAGAGGGGGGTGCGAGTAGTCTGGGTAGCCATTTGCCTAGATGTTCAGGAGTCTTATGGCTTGGGGGTAGAAGCTTTAGAATCCTCTTGGACCTAGACTTGTCACTCCGGTGCCGCTTGCCATGTGGTAGCAGAGAGAACAGTCTATGACTAGGGTGGGTGGAGTCATCCAACCACTCAGTTAGCCTCAATCTTTAGTTCCTGAGTGATGACCTGGTTTTAAATGCACACCACCACACTAACTACGTCTGCATGGCATCGACTATACAAGCTCAGGTTTTCACAGAGATGCAACATCAATGTAGTGTTCACATTCTTACTTCATATCTCCACCATATTTGCTGCAATTTCCTTTGAGTGCCATTTACTAAGTTTTTGCACTGTTTTCTCAATAAGGGCACACCAAAAACACCAAAAACAAAGCTAAAGCATGAAACTGACTTCATTTCCATTAATGTCTTATTCGTTTTTCTCTTAAAGGCTTATTAAATTAGGTAATTAGTCTTCATACACAAACACATGTTGAAATCTTGAATCCATTTTTATCAACTATTTACCTCTAAAAATAACTAAGTGGTTTGTTCTAGAGTGTAGAGTGTGAGACACATGTACAACATGTGTGAAGAAACCAACATGGGGAGAGACAGGTTACAGGGGAAATCAACTAAAAACATAACTATTATTGTGTTTACTAAGGAAAACATCAGGGGTTTCTTATCACTCGCTTCAGGACTGTATCTACTCCACATTCTTGTGGAGTAGAAACTAATATGGTCACTGGTCACATAGCAACAACCTAACCCCTCAGTCTACAGGGTCTGCATCTTTGGTCCGACAGGCGATTACATCAAACCCAGAATGCATTGTGTGTCAACAAACACGACTCCACATATAGCTGGAATTAGCTTAGCTCATCATGATCAATACAACTTTCAAAAAAGTAACAATATGCGCCCATTACAATCTATGCAAGAATCGGGATGTATGATTTATCCCCGGGACTTGAAAACATGTTAATAAAATAGTAAATATATAAAAAATTACCACACAAAACATTTCCTGATAGTGATTTATTGATACAAGTAGCACGTGCCGGCAGTCAATCACATAACCTCTTACTCCCACTCTGGTCCAACCACTGTCAGTTAGGGGTTCGTAAGTAAAGGCCTTTTGGTTTTCAACCAGCGATTGAGTTGTGAGACTCCGCTGGAGAGCTCATCACTTCCCGCAACTGGGAGGGGGCAATAGGTCATATAGCAACAACTTAAACCCTCAGTCTACTGGATCTGCCCTCTTATTCCTTCCTCTCTCAATGTTAGCATATTAGTACAGACATGGACCACATCTCGATGGGTTCATATACGTATAAGTCAACTTAGAATGTGGTTTACAGAAGACTGAGAGCACTATGGTGCATAGAGATGTTGTTAGAAAGTGTTGCTTTACACAATAAGAAGTGTTTAGGAAGGTTCAAGATGTAAAAGCATTGTTTCAACTCAGCAATACAGACCGTAAAAAGGAATATGTCCTTGAATTAAATTACATTTTAAAGAAATACAATGATGTGAGGATTCATCACTTTCTATTTAACATATGAGAATTAATACAGTATAGAAAATACAACAGACACCCTGTCACGCCCTGGTCGAAGTATTTTGTGTTTATCTTCATGTATTGGGTCAGGCCAGGGTGTGGCATGGGGTTTTTGTATTGTGGTGTGTTTTGTCCTGGGTGTTTTGGTGTTGGTATTGGGATTGTAGCTTAGTGGGGTATCTAGCAAAGTCTATGGCTGTCTGGAGTGGTTCTCAATCAGAGGCAGGTGTTTATCGTTGTCTCTGATTGGGAACCATATTTAGGCAGCCATATTCTTTGAGTTTGTCGTGGGTGATTGTCCTTAGTGTCAGTTTGAACCAGTTTAGGCTGTTTCGGTTTTCACATTACGTTTATTGTTTTTGTAAAGTTCGTGTTTGTTTATTATTAAATAAACATGGATTGCAATAGCCACGCTGCATTTTGGTCCGTACCTTGCTACACCTCCTCGTCCGATGAGGAGATAGAAGAAAGCCGTTACAGAATCACCCACCACAGACGGACCAAGCAGCGTGTCAACAGGCAGGAGCAGCCCAAAGAGGAGATGCGCAATAAGGATTTCTTGACATGGGAGGAAATCCTCGACGGGAGAGGACCCTGGGCTAAACCAGGGGAGTGTAGCCGCCCAAAGGTGCAGCAGGAGAAGAGGCAACAGGAACAGCCCAAAGAGGAGGACAGTATGGACTATACTTCTTGGGAGGAGATAGATGGGTCGGCAGCGTAGCCTAGTGGTTAGAGCATTGGACTAGTAACCGAAAGGTTGCAAGTTCTAATCCCCGAGCTGACAAGGTACAAATCTGTCGTTCTGCCCCTGAATAGGCAGTTAACCCACTGTTCCTAGGCCGTCATTGAAAATAAGAATTTGTTCTTAACTGACTTGCCTTGTAAAAAAATTATGGGAAATTTTTTTTTTTTTAAATAGACAGGTGGGCGGTCGACCCAGGGAGAGTGCCGGTGCCCGCCTGGGATTCGATGGAGCAGTGCGCAGAAGGTTATCTGAATGGAGTTGGCAAGCAAGCACGGCGGCGCGGACGGAAGCCCGAGAGTCAGCCCCAAATATTTCTTGGGGGTGGGGCTCACAGGGAGTATGGCTACACCAGGTAGGAGACCTGCGCAAACTCCCTGTGCTTACCGGGGGCTGGAGAGACCGGGCAGGCACCGTGTTATGCAGTGGTGCGCACGGTGTCCCCAGTGCAGGTGCATAGCCCGGTGCGGTATATTCCAGCTCCGCGTATCGGCCGGGCTAGAGTGGGCATCGAGCCAGGTAAGGTTGGGCAGGCTCGGTGCTCCAGTGCGCCTGCACGGTCCGGTCTATCCAGTACCACCTCCACACACCAGCCCTCCGGTGGTAGCTCCCCGCACCAGGCTTCCTGTGCGTGTCCTCGGTTCAGTACCACCAGTGCCAGCACCACGCATCAGGCCTACAGTGCGCCTCGCCTCTCCAGCGCTGCCGGAGCCTTTCTCCTCTCCTGCGCTGCCGGAGTCTTCCGCCTGTTCAGCGGAGCCAGAGCTGCCAGCCTGCATGGAGCAGCCAGAGTTGTCAGCCTGCATGAAGCAGCCAGAGCTGCCAGCTTGCATGGAGCAGCCAGAGCTGCCAGTCTGCATGGAGCAGCCAGAGCTGCCAGTCTGCATGGAGCAGCCAGAGCTGTCAGTCTGCATGGAGCAGCCAGAGCTGCCAGTCTGCATGGAGCAGCCAGAGCTGTCAGTCTGCATGGAGCAGCCAGAGCTGTCAGTCTGCATGGAGCAGCCAGATATGTCAGTCTGCATGAAGCAGCCAGAGCTGTCAGTCTGCACGGAGCTGTCAGTCTGCACGGAGCTGCCAGTCTGCACGGAGCTGCCAGTCTGCACGGAGCTGCCAGTCTGCAAGGAGCTGCCAGTCTGCACAGAGCCGCCAGAGCTGCCAGTGTGTGAAGAAGCCGCCAGAGCTGTCAGCCTACATGGAGCAGCCAGAGCCGCCAGTCAGCGTGGAGCAGCCGGAGCCGCCAGTCAGCATGGAGCAGCCAGATCTTTCAGTCTGCCAGGATCCGCCAGTCAGCCAGACTCTTCCAGGTCAGCCAGACTCTTCCAGATCCGCTAGTCAGCCAGACTCTTCCAGATCTGCCAGTCAACCAGACTCTTCCAGATCTGCCTCTTCCAGATCTGCCAGTCAACCAGACTCTTCCAGATCTGCCAGTCAACCAGACTCTTCCAGATCTGCCAGTCAACCAGACTCTTCCAGATCTGCCAGTCAACCAGACTCTTCCAGATCTGCCAGTCAACCAGACTCTTCCAGATCTGCCAGTCACCCAGACTCTTCCAGATCTGCCAGTCAACCAGACTCTTCCAGATATGCCAGTCGGCCAGGATCCGCCAGTCGGCCAGGATCCGCCAGATCCGCCAGTCAGCCAGGATCTGCCAGTCAGCCAGGATCTGCTGAAACCACCAGCCAGCCAGGACCTGGTAGATCTATCTACTTGCCTGAGCCTCCTCTCACTCCCGAGCCTCCTCTCACTCCCGAGCCTCCTCTCACTCCCGAGCCTCCTCTCACTCCCGAGCCTCCTCTCACTCCCGAGCCTCCTCTCACTCCCGAGCCTCCTCTCACTCCCGAGCCTCCTCTCACTCCCAAGCTTTCCCTCAGTCCCGTGCTGCCTCAGTCCCAAGCTGTCCTTCAGTCCCGATCTGCTCCTCAGTCCAGTGGGGTTCTGGGTGAGGACTACTAGGCCATGGTCGGCGGCGAGGGTGGACTATCCAGGGACGTGAGGAGAGGGGACTAAGACATTGACTGAGTGGGGTCCACGTCCCGCGCCGGAGCCGCCACCATGGACAGACGCCCACCCGGACCCTCCCTATTGTTTTGAGGTGCGTTCGGGAGTCCGCACCTTAGGGGGGTTCTGTCACGCCCTGGTCGAAGTATTTTGTGTTTATCTTCATGTATTGGGTCAGGCCAGGGTGTGGCATGGGTTTTTTGTATTGTGGTGTGTTTTGTCTTGGGGTTTTGGTGTTGGTATTGGGATTGTAGCTTAGTGGGGTATCTAGCAAAGTCTATGGCTGTCTGGAGTGGTTCTCAATCAGAGGCAGGTGTTTATCGTTGTCTCTGATTGGGAACCATATTTAGGCAGCCATATTCTTTGAGTTTGTCGTGGGTGATTGTCCTTAGTGTTAGTTTGCACCAGTTTAGGCTGTTTCGGTTTTCACATTACGTTTATTGTTTTTGTAAAGTTCGTGTTTGTTTATTATTAAATAAACATGGATTGCAATAGCCACGCTGCATTTTGGTCCGATCCTTGCTACACCTCCTCGTCCGAGGAGGAGATAGAAGAAAGCCGTTACATACCCCATATACAGTACCAGTCAAACGTTTGGACACATCTACTCATTCCAGTTTTTTTGTTTTTTTAAAACGATTTTTTACATAGTGTAATAGTGAAGACATATGTACTATGAAAAAAAACACATATGGAATCATGTAGTAACCAAAAAAGTGTTAAATAAATCAAAATATATTTTAGATGCTTCAAAGTAGCCACTCTTTGCCTTGATGACAGCTTTGCACACTCTTGGCATTCTCTCAACAAGCTTCATAAGGAATGCTTTTTCAACAGTCTTGAAGGAGTTCCAACACATGCTGAGCACTTGTTGGCAGCTTTTCCTTCACTCTGCGGTTCAACTCATCCCAAACCATCTCAACTGGGTAGGTTGGATGATTGTGGAGGCAAGTACATCTGAAGCAGCACTGCAGAATGCTGTGGTAGCCGTGCTGGTCAAGTGTGCCTTGAAATCTAAATAAATCACTGACAGCGTCACCAGCAAATCAACCCCACACCATCACACCTCCTCCTCCATGCTTCACGGTGGGGACCACATATGCGGAGATCATCCATTCACCTACTGTGTCTCATAAAAGACATGGCTGTTGGACCAAAAATCTGAAGTTTGGACTCGTCGGACTAAAGGACAGATTTCCACTGGTCTAATGTCCATTGCTCGTGTTTCTTGGCCCAAGCAAGTCTCTTCTTCGTATCGGTGTTCTTTAGTAGAGGTTTCTTTGCAGCAATTCGACCATGAAGGCCTGATTCACTCTGATTCTTCTGAACAGTTGATGTTGAGATGTGTTTGTTACTTGAACTCTGTAATCGCATGGTGTGCTTTTGCCGTAAAGCCTTTTAAAAATCTGACACAGCGGCTGGATTAACAAGAAGTTAAGGTTTAATTTGATGTATTACACTTGTGATTTTATGAAAGTAAAACATTTATAATTCTGTAGTTTGAATTTCACGCTCTGCAATTTCACCGGATGTTGGCCAGGTGGGACACTACCGTCCCACCTGCCCAGAAGAAGTTAAAGTATTGATGAACTGTCTTTTCTCTTTGCTTATTTGAGTTGTTCTTCCCATAATATGGACTTTTACCAAAATATGGTCTTTTACCAAATAGGGCTATCTTCTGTATACCACCCCTACCTTGTCACAACACAACAGATTGGCTCAAACACATTAAAAATGAAAGTAATTCTACAGAATAACTTTTAACAATGCTCACCTGTTACTTGAAATGCATTCCAAGTGACTACTTCATGAAGCTGATTGAGAAAATGCCAAGAGTGTGCAATGCTTTCATCTCAAATATAAAATATATTTAGATTTGTTTAACACATTTTGGGTTACTACATGATTCCATATGTGTTTTTTCATAGTTTTGAAGGCTTAACTGTTATTCTACATTGTAGAAAATAGCAAAAGTAAAGAACTACCATAGCTACCATAGCCATACCACCAGGAAATAGACGACTTGAAAATGGGATGGATATTTAACAACGCTTGGTGAGTAAGGTCAGTATGAAACCACAAAATCTGTGTTATAGTTTAAAGATCATCAGCCATGGTTATGGATATACATAGCAATGACATGAAAATAGGATGCAAAAAAATTAACAGCCTACCATGGACCTTCAGAGTGATGGTCTTACTGCTAATCTGACCTTTGTCCCCTTCACCTGTAAAGTAGAAAATCCTCTGAGTCTTGCAGTCTCTGACTGTTAAACTGAAGTTTTTGGTGTTCATCTTTAGTCTCCCCTCAAACTGGGATCCAGGTGAATATACAACTTCTGAGTTGAATTCTACAATATCATTTCACACATTATAAAGGGTAAATATATATATTTTTTTTAAATAATTCTGACATCAATCGATGGTTGCACACTATATTACAATGATCTTATTACTGTGTAATTATTCATGTAGTACAATGTAGTACGTGTTGTAATTACTTATTGTTACACTCTAATACTTGTTACAGTGTGACTGTAATACTTGTTACAGTGTGCCTACATGAAAAATTACACAATAATAAACTGTAAGCAAAGTTCTATCTATTCAATAATAGATTATAATGGATTGGATTTATATAGAGCATTTCCAGGTTTCATTTATGCTTTACGTGGCACTTTGCATATTTTCACTTTATATCTTTATGTATCTGTGTGTGGGTCCTTTTTAACGTCATTAAAGTCCACTCCTCCCCCACATTCAGTAGAACAGGATGAGATGACAGGAAAAGAGAAGTGGTGGTGGATCTGATAACCCCTCCTCAGCTCACAAGTACAAACCACACTGTGTTTAATGTGTAATTATTCACCAGAAATCCATCATATACTGCATGAGCAACGTTATAAATACATATCAGTCTGAAGTAATGTGTTATAAACCCTTACAACAAAAATCATCATTTTAATCATTTTAATCATCATTTTTTCATCATTTTAATGAATGACAGCCATTAGGCACAGGGTTTTAAGATCTGTTGCGTTATAGAAGCACTACAACAGCTGCTGACACAACCACACAATTGGCACTCATTCATAACTGCAGATTAGATACATTTAGATATGTTCCTGAATATAGGCATTATGTAGTTGTTCAAACAGTAGTAAAACAAATGTTTTGAGATATCCAACCAATCACTGATGACTAGGCATTCTACATTCAACACACACCATGCAAATACCAACAAGGAAGTTAGAGAAAGCTGACGGTTTTCCTTACTTCACATGCAAGCAAGCTCATGCAGTAGATCCTGTTTGGGGATGATTCTACCCTCTTGGTTTCACATTAGAATAAGGAGACAGTTGAAAACACCCTAAGCAGCCAACTGACTAAAGTCAGTAAGTGGTTATCCATTTAGGTTCCAAACACAAAGTGAAAAACTCTTCCAACTTCTCGGTCAAGTTTAATGGTGTAGTGGTGAATTTAAAATGCTCTGTTACATTCATTGGGAAGTGAACTGGACCAAGACATGACATGCAAACTTGTGGCTCTCAAGGCCATTGGGAATGTTCACTCCAGGACAAAGATCCTGACAAGGGTAGCCAAGTTCCTGGATAGAGACTATGAGGACCCTGGCAACATCTCTGATACAGTGCCACTATGTCTATGCTTGTATCTCATGGTTCAGTATCTCATGGTTCAAACGGGCCAAAACAAACTAATGAGAATTATGCTAAAACTAAGCCATATTTTCAACTACCTCAGAGTCTGATGGTGATTTGTTGTTCTCTCTCCAGGCGTAACTCCTGGACCCTCTACATCAGTCCTAGTAGGAGTGGTTGTGGGCCTGGTTGTTGCTGGTGTTCTACTGGCCATTCTCCTGGTACTGCTGTGTCCATATAAAAATGCCAAAGGTGAGACTTTTATCAATTCTCATTTCACTTTTTGGTTCATGTTTAGGATAAAAATGTCTAATTACAAAAGTTTAAAACAGTAACGACTTGATACAGTTAAATAGTATGCTATTCTCATTACAGATTCATGTTGCAACATAATGTTCTCGTGAGTACACCTGTCTTTCAACTACGTTCCTTTTCATACAGTAAAATATAATCTGTGTGTTTCATGACTCTCTCTCTCCCTGTAGGCCCCACCAGCTCCAGAGGACCAACCTGGACCCCCAACAGGACCAAGGATCTACCCAGGGCCAGGCTCCTGATGCTGGGTATACACGTCTGCAGCATGGTCAGTCTCTCATCCCAGACCACTGTCACTCTCCTCTCTGTAACTTCACATTCTGACTTTTCACCATTCACTTTATATACATGTTACCGTACTCTATGTCCCTAGGCAAGCTGATGGAAAACCAACCTATTAATCTTTCTCTCTTCTTTGACCAACAGGTGGCACTAACATCTATGATACAATCACACCCTCAGACAGTAATGACAATGGTACTGGGAAAGGGGGATAACTAGTCAGTTGTACAACTGAATGCCTTCAAATGAAATATGTCTTCCGCATTTAACCCAACCCCTCTGAATCAGAGAGATGCGGTTGGCTGCCTTAATCGACATCCACGTCTTCAGAGCCTGGGGAACAGTGGGTTAACTGCCTTGCTCAGGGGCAGAATGACAGATTTTTACCTTGTCAACTCAGGGATTCGATCCAGCAACCTTTCGGTTATTAACCACTAGGCTACCTGTATGTTAAATTTAGCATGAATACAGTATAGAGTTGTTGTTGCTCTTCTTCATGCGTTTAATATGACTAGCATACTAACACTAAGTAGAGATATTAGTGTATTACCTGTATATTTCAGATGCTGGTGCTGCTACTGCTGGACCAAGTGATGTGATTTACAGATTCAACACAAAGTTGGACAAGAAAAAGAAAAGTAACTCTCAACTGTTACGAATTCATACAAATGTAGCAGTGTTTTTTACTCATCAAATGTGATAAAAACAAACAAATTCTCTCCCCCTCCTTCTTTTGGACAGCTGATCCAAAAGAAAATCCAGTCTATTCTGAGGTCAAGACAGGGAAGACCACAGGTGAGACCAATTCTACAGGTTGGCAGTCAGTGAAATCTACATGTGTGATTTTGGAGTTTCGAAAAAGATGTAGAATATTTAATAAACTAATTCCTTAATTTGTTGACTGGAAATGTCCATTTTCAGCAGCAACTGGACCTGTTGATGTGACTTATGTTGAGGTTGAGCTTAAACAGAAGGCCAAAGCCAAGAAGAAGAAAGGTAAGACTGGACATCCCTCCTTCCATATTCCCTCTATTATAACCTCACACCTCTGACCCCATATTGACTAGCTGCATAATATTCTGTATATAACTGTTATATTATTCTGATGTTTTATCCTCACTCCTTACAGAAACAGCAACCCCACCTGAGGCAGATTCAGTCTATTCTCAATTGAAGCCAGGTACAGCCCCAGGTAAGACTAATAGCCATATGCTATTGATACTTTATATGATACTAATATGGAACTAATGCTCTGATATCAAAGTATAATGTGTCTCTTTAAAGTATGTCTCTTTGTTTGATTCTAAAGATTTTGTTTGACTGCATGTCCTAAACAACTTTGTGTGGTGAAATGTTGCAGGTACTTGAGGGGGCAGGGATGGAGGGATTGAGTAATGGAGGGATGAAAGGATGGAGGGATGGAAGAACACACCATCAGAGGAGGAACCTGGAATATGGCTTTTGTACGCTCAACACACACATACACAAACACACACGCAATAACACCTTGTACATTAAGGAGTTCTTACCTATTTTATTTACTTATTTTATTGTATTTAAGCATGGTTTAATTGTGTTTTATTGTAACAGCTTTTTTTATTATAAGGTGTAATGATGATGGATCGTATCTGCAGCTACAGTAATTGTATCTGCTTTGTGTTGTGTATTGAATTGTGATGTTGATTTCTATCTGTCATTCAGATGATAGAATAAAATATTTATACATGAATTTCCAAAAAGTATTATTCACGTTTTCTTCTAATGGCCTGTACTTTTATAATATCTTTGCGTTGTGCTTTATTAATAAACATTTTTTTTTCCACCAGATGGCATGAGTGCTTTCTTACAGTAAATGGATATTGTCATCATCATCAACTTTTCCATAAAACCTCATTTGATCATACCTCCTTTCAGCCTAGTATAGATCTCAGACTCCACAATGTGTGAGTTAAAGGGCAATCTGCTATTTCTGCATCCATTTTTGGACTTAGTTACATTGAATCTTGAAGAATATAACATAAATGCCCCATGAGCAAAGGTCAATTGCTGCACCCCATCAGCTGAAGACCCATTGAGATTTTCAGAATTACTTTTTGGGGAAGAGTGTGCCTGAAAAGAATAGTTCCTCTCGGTTTTATTATGTCATATACTCTGCAGGGGTTCTGAGAATCTAGTAACCACGTATGAATGACTACCAGTTCTCCCATATTGCCTCCTCATCCTACAGACAGATCATGATGATTAATGACATTAGTGGTGTATGACTCTGACTGCTATTTTCAGTGTCCCTGCATGGTCTGGAAGATCACTGTTCCAGTTAGAGGGTTTCTGTGTCTATGTGTTTATGTTTGTGGTCAGACAGACAGCCGGCAGCCAGGTCATTGTCACTGCTCCTGAGAAACAGTCACAGGAAGTGGCATCACCACAAGATGTTACCTGAAACATGGAAGGGGGGCCTCTATCAGTAACCTGAGACCTACTGCCTTCCGTTAAAGTTGGTAGGTGTTTCATGTCCCTCAGCCACACTGACCTATGAGCATGCAAAAGAAGTCATGCAAACACTTCTGCAGGCATATGAGGCCAAGCGGAAACTGCACAGACACTCATGACATTTTTACTCTCTCTCGCTCTCTCTAATCCCCCTCTCACACTCTCTCTCCCCCTCACTCTTAGTCTTTCTTTCTCTATCTCGCTCTCTCTCTTCGCCTGAGCCCTCTATCTACCTACTTTCTCTTTCTCTGCAACATTGAGTGGTCTGCTCATAAAGTAACAAAGCTACCGGTATCTGTGAAACACCATGACCGTTAACCACACAACCAGCAGCAGTAGGAAACACATGCTCCAAAACCACCACCATCAGACTGATCAACACAGTGACAGACCCCAAACACAGCCACGCCTCATCTTCTCACGCTTCATCTTCTAACTCTCAAGCTGAGCGAAGGGTTATTTTCAGAGAGCAACTATAGAATGTGACTTATTTTTCAGCTAACATACAGGAATTATTTTATAGAACAGCAGCCCTCATCAAAATGAAGTCTCTGCTCTTTCTCTACTCTTTCTTCTCTGTGTGTTTTGGATAGTCAACTGCTAGCTACCAGTGACAGTGATAGATAAGGACATACAGCCAGAGGAAACAGTCATACAACACCTGAAAGAGATGCCTGGTGGTCCCTTCTCCTGCTTCTCCAACCTGGGAATACTACTTCTCCTACTCAATAACCTCTAACTATGTTAAGTTTTGTAACTATTTTTTATTTAATTTAACATTTTAAACACAATAAAACCACAATACAACCATCAACGAGGATGAAACAAACAAGTTTAAATACATCCCCATTGTGGTCCTCTAGAAAACAAAAACATACACAAGATAACATGTGTCGTGTGTTTGATATAATCAAAGTTGAAGACTGATATTTTATCAAATAAATTCTCTGTAATTATTATTACGTCATTACAGTAATCATTCCTTTTGGGAAGGAAGGCTAAGGAACGTTGGTCTTTAACGGACCTGGGAAGCTAATTCTCACATAAATACATACTGTATGCCACAAACAATCGCTCAATCGGAAAACTAATGCACTCTATTTACTTGAAGCTGGTGGTGTGATGCTCTGGTTTTCCCTGTCCTTTGTGGTATCTTCCAGGTCGTCTTGTGGTCACGTGGTCTGAGAGGTTCATCTCACTCTGGAGAGTCGTCCACTTCGGTCAGTGTTCTCATACTAGATTTGCATATATGTTCAGCTGCAGTCTGATATATGCTAGTTTAGTATGAGTTCATACCATTTCACGTGTGGCGCAAGCTCTCATGTTTCTTGGCCTGTAGGGTTGAAATTAGAATTAGCCCTTTTTAAACATGAGGACAAGTCCTCCCATTATTTGGAACTTACAGTGGGGCAAAAAAGTATTTAGTCAGCCACCAATTGTGCAAGTTCCCCCACTTAAAAAGATGAGAGAGGCCAGTAATTTTCATCATATGTACACTTCAACTATGAAGAGACAAAATGAGAAAAAAAATCCAGAAAATCACATTGTAGGATTTTTTATAAATTTATTTGCAAATTATGGTGGAAAATAAGTATTTGGTCAATAACAAAAATGTATCTCAATACTTTGTTATATACCCTTTGTTGGCAATGACAGAGGTCAAACGTTTTCTGTAAGTCTTCACAAGGTTTTCACACACTGTTGCTGGTATTTTGGCCCATTCCTCCATGCAGATCTCCTCTAGAGCAGTGATGTTTTGGAGCTGTTGCTGGGCAACACAGACTTTCAACTCCCTCCAAAGATTTTCTATGGGGTTGAGATCTGGAGACTGGCTAGGCCCCTCCAGGACCTTGAAATGTTTCTGACGAAGCCACTCCTTCGTTGCCCGGCGGTGTGTTTGGGATCATTGTCATGCTGTCATGCTGATTTTCTGGATTTTTTTTTCTCATTTTGTCTGTCATAGTTGAAGTGTACCTTTGATGAAAATTACAGGCCTCTCTCGCCTTCTTAAGTGGGAGAACTTGCACAATTGGTGGGTGACTAAATACTTTTTTGCCCCACTGTAGGTGACTTTAGGTCATGGGGGCTTTTATAGAAATGTAGGAAAGGGGTTGTTTCACGACTTCCACCGAAGGTGGCTCCTCTCCCTGTTCGGGTGGCGCTCAGCTGTCGTCGGCATACTAGCTGCCACCGATCCTTTCTCCTTTCTATTGGTTATGTCTGTTTTGTGTTTCATTTTGATCAATTAGGGGGGTATTTAATTCTACATTTCCTTTGGGGCTTTGTGCGGGATTGTTTTTGTTTGAACTGTCAGTGAGTTTGGGTTTCGTTTTATTTAGCTCATGTTTTACAGGTGGATTTTCAATGGACTGTGTCTGAGTGGGGTTTCCGTGGCTATTTATTTATTTATTTATACCTTTTTTTAACTAGGCAAGTCAGTTAAGAACAAATTCTTATTTTCAATGATGTCCTAGGAACAGTGGGTTAACTGCCTGTTCAGGGGCAGAACAACAGATTTGCATCTTGTCAGCTCGGGGTTTTGAATTTGCAACCTTCCGGTTACTAGTCCAACGCTCTAACCACTAGGTGCTAAATAAGCGTCTGTACCTTTCTAATTCTGTCAAAGCCCCATTCGTGTCACAGCCGCAGGAATTGAAGGAGTCCGGAGGACATGCTGGTGTTGACAGTCACTTACCAGTGGCTCAGAATGGAGCGCACTTCACTTTATGTGCTACTCTGTGAGCATGATTAATGTATTTATCTGTATTTTGAATATTGTTAGCTAAATATAATGACATAGAGACGGGAAGAAATAAGAGGGCAGACCCAGTAGACTGAGGGGTTATGTTGTTGCTATGTGACCAATGGCCCCCTCCCAGTTGGGGAGAGTGATGAGTTCTACAGCAGAGTCTCACAACTCAATCGCTGGTTGAAAACCAAAAGATAGAATTTGGCCTACTGAGGGTTGACGGATTCCCTTTTAGCTGGAGGGGTGCTTTCATCTTATCTATTAACATCGACAGTGCTCTAACTCCTCTAGCTTCACATTGAAATAGGGTGCAGGCCAGGCAACAGGCTCTTAGCCAGCCTGACAGCTTAGTGGAGTCTGCCACTAGCACAGTCATTGTATTCAGCTCAGCTATCCCCATTGAGTCCGTGTCTGTGCCTCAATCTAGGTTGAGCAAAATTAAACATGGCAGTGTTCGCCTTAGCAATCTCACTGGAATAAAGACCTCCTCCATTCCTGTCATTATTGAAAGAGATTGTGATATCTCACATTTCAAAATAGGGCTACTGAATGTTAGATCCCTCACTTCCAAGGCAATCATGGTCAATGAACTAATCACTGATCATAATCTTGATGTGATTGACCTGACTGAAACATGGCTCAAGCCTGATGAATTCACTGTGTTAAATGAGGCCTTTCCTCCTGGATTCAATAGTGACCATACCCCCCGCGCATCCCGTGAAGGCGGAGGTGTTGCTAACATTTACCACAGCAAATTTCAATAAAAAGTGACAATAATAACTGCATTTTGGTCTTTTGAGCTTCTGTCATTAATACTCAATCCCTTTTTTATAGCTACTGTTTTACAGGCCTCCTGGGCCGTATACAGCGTTCCTCACTGAGTTCCCTGAATTCCTATCGGACCTTGTAATCATGGCAGATAATATTCACATTTTTGCTGACTTTAATATTCACATGGAAAAGTCCACAGACCCATTCCAAAAGGCTTTCGGAGCCATCATCGACACAGTGGGTATTGTCCAACATGTCTCTGGACCTACTCATTGCCACAGTCATACCCTGGATCTAGTTTTGTCCTGTGGAATAAATATTGTGGGTCTAAATAATCCTATGGGACCACCATCTTATTACATGTGCAATCTCAACAAATAATCTGCTCAGACCCCAACCAAGGATCATCAAAAGCTGTGCTATAAATTCTCTGACAACCACAAGATTCCTAGATGCCCTTCCAGACTCCCTCAACCTACCCAAGGACTTCGGAATACAAATATCAGTTAACCACCTAACTGAGGATCTACATTTAAACTTGCGTAATAACCTAGATGTAGTCTCATGGCTAAAAACAAAACAAACCAAAAAAATTGCTCCCTGGTATACAGAAAATACCTGAGCCCTGAAGCAAGCTTCCAGAAAATTGGAACGGAAATGGCGCTCCACAAAACATCTTCCGACTAGCTTGGAAAGCCACTGTATATAGATTTTTTTTTTCTTTTTTTTTCTACTGTATTATTGACTGCGTGTTTTGTTAATTCCATGTGTAACTCTGTGTTGTTGTATGTGTCGAACTGCTTTGCTTTATCTTGGCCAGGTCGCAGTTGCAAATGAGAACTTGTTCTCAACTAGCCTACCTGGTTAAATAAAGGTTAAATAAGTTAAATTAAATTAAATAAAAAGACAGTACCGTGCAATATCGAAGAGCCCTCACTACTGCTGGATCATCCTATTTTTCCAACCTAATTGAGGAGAATAAGAACAATCCAAAATGTGTTTTCAATAGTGTTGCAAAGCTAACAAAAAAGCAGCATTCAACAAGAGAGGATGGTTTTCACTTCAGCAGTGATGAATTCATGAACTTCTTAGAAGAAAAGAGAATGGTCATTAGAAAGCAAATTATGGACTCTTTGAATCTGCGTATTTCTCCAACGCTCAAAATCAAATCAAATCAAATTTATTTATATAGCCCTTCGTACATCACCTGATATCTCAAAGTGCTGTACAGAAACCCAGCCTAAAACCCCAAACAGCAAGCAATGCAGGTGTAGAAGCACGGTGGCTAGGAAAAACTCCCTAGAAAGGCCAAAACCTAGGAAGAAACCTAGAGAGGAACCAGGCTATGTGGGGTGGCCAGTCCTCTTCTGGCTGTGCCGGGTGTAGATTATAACAGAACATGGACAAGATGTTCAAATGTTCATAAATGACCAGCATGGTCCAATGATAATAAGGCAGATCAGTTGAAACTGGAGCAGCAGCACGGCCAGGTGGACTGGGGACAGCAAGGAGTCATCATGTCAGGTAGTCCTGAGGCATGGTCCTAGGGCTCAGGTCCTCCGAGAGAGAGAAAGAAAGAGAGAATTAGAGAGAGCACACTTAAATTCACACAGGACACCGAATAGGACAGGAGAAGTACTCCAGATATAACAAACTGACCCTAGCCCCCCGACACATAAACTACTGCAGCATAAATACTGGAGGCTGAGACAGGAGGGGTCAGGAGACACTGTGGCCCCATCCGAGGACACCCCCGGACAGGGCCAAACAGGAAGGATATAACCCCACCCAATTTGCCAAAGCACAGCCCCCACACCACTAGAGGGATATCTTCAACCACCAACTTACCAACATGAGACAAGGCTGAGTATAGCCCACAAAGATCTCCGCCACGGCACAACCCAATTATTGACGATAATAAATGGCGCCATATCCATCGGATGTGCACCAAACTCACTAAAAGTGGCAGTGATAAAGCCTCTCTCGAAAAAGCCAAATCTTGATCTGGAATTTTTTTAAAATGATCATATTGACTAGCTGTATAATATTCACCCTGATTCACCCTGATAATATACACACCCTGATCTGTTTCACCTGTCTTTGTGATTGAATCCACCCCCCTCCAGATGTCACCCATCTTTCCCATTATCACTTGTGTATTTATACCTATGTTCTCTGTTTGTCTGTTGCCAGTTCGTTTTGTTTCTACAAGACTACCAGCGGTTTTCCCTCTGCTCCTGTCTCTCGATTCTTCCTGTTTCCTTGTTTTCCCAGTGTTGACCATTTTGCCTGCCCTGACCCTGAGCCTGCCTGCCGTCCTGTACCTTTGCCCCACCTATCTGGTTTACTGACCTCTGCCTACCCTGACCCTGAGCCTGCCTGCCGTCCTGTACCTTTGCCCCACCTATCTGGTTTACTGACCTCTGCCTACCCTGACCCTGAGCCTGTCTGCCGTCCTGTACCTTTGCCCCACCTATCTGGTTTACTGACCTCTGCCTACCCTGACCCTGAGCCTGTCTGCCGTCCTGTACCTTTGCCCCACCTTTCTGGATTACTGACCTCTGCCTACCCTGACCCTGAGCCTGCATGCCGTCCTGTACCTTTGCCCCACCTATCTGGTTTACTGACCTCTGCCTACCCTGACCCTGAGCCTGCATGCCGTCCTGTACCTTTGCCCCACCTATCTGGTTTACTGACCTCTGCCTACCCTGACCCTGAGCCTGCATGCCGTCCTGTACCTTTGCCCCACCTATCTGGATTACTGACCTCTGCCTACCCTGACCCTGAGCCTGCATGCCGTCCTGTACATTTGCCCCACCTATCTGGTTTACTGACCTCTGCCTACCCTGACACTGAGCCTGTCTGCCGTCCTGTACCTTTTCCACACCTATATGGATTACTGACCCCTGCCTGCTCTTGACCTGTCATTTGCCTGCCCCTGTTGGATTAATAAACTGTTGTTACTTCGACGTTGTCTGCATCTGGGTCTTACCTGAAACGTGATAATTCTGTAAATAACTGGTAATATTATTCTGATATTTTATCTTCACCCCTTATAGAAACAGCAACCCCACCTGAGGCAGATTGAGTCTGAAGCCAGGCACATCCCAGGTAAGACTAATAGCCAAATGCTATTGATACTTAATATGATACTAATATGTAACTAATGCTCTGATATCAAAGTATACTCTATTTATTTAAAGTATGTCTTTTGGTTGATTCTTAAGAGTTTATTTGACTGCATGTCCTAAACAACTTTGTGTGGTGATATGTTGCAGGTCCTTGAGAGGGTAGGGATGGAGGGATTGAGGGATGGAATGATGGAGGGATGAAGGGATAAAAGGATGGAGGGATGGAGGGATGGAAATATGGAGGGGTGGAGTGGAGTGATGGAGTAATGGAAGTATGGAGGGATGGAAAGATGGAGGGATGGGCGGACTGATGGAAAGATTGAGGGATGAATGGATGGAACAATGGAGGGATGGAGGGACACACCATCAGAAGCGGAGCAGAAGGAACACAGGAACATGGATTATGCACATTCAACGAACACAAGCAAACACACACATACACACACACACACACAATAACATCTTGTACATTAAGGATTTTCTTCTTATTTTATTAACAAACAGATATATTGTATTTAAGCATGGGTTAATTGTGTTTCACTGGAACAGCTTTTTTATTATATGGTGAAATGATGCATCTTATCTGCAGCTACTGCAATTGTATCTGCTTTGCATTGTGTACTGAAATGTTTTGTTGTAAATTTATTAAAACATATTATCTTTGATTTGTTATATCTGTAATTCCGATCATATAATAACGTATTTGTATATGAATTTCCAAAAGTATTATTCACGTTTTCTTCTAATGGCCTGTACTTTTACAATATATTTGCGTTGTGCTTTTTTAATTAACTATTTTTTATCCACCAGATGGTATGAGTGCTTTCTTACAGTAAATTGATTGTATCATCATCATCAACTTTTCCATAAAATCTAATATGGTAAAAACTCCTTTCAGCCTAGTATAGATCTTACGCTCCACAATGTGTGAGCTATTTCTGCATCCATTTTTGCACTTATTTATATCTACCCATTGAATCTTGAAGAATATAACATAAATGTCCCATGAGCAAAGTTCAAAAGCTGCACCCCATCAACTGAAGACACATTGAGATTTTTCAGAATGACTTTTTGGGAAAGAGTGTGCCTGAAAATAACAGTTCTTCTCGGTTTTATGATGTCATATACTCTGCAGGAGTTCTGAGAATCTAGTAACCTATGTATAAATGACTACCTGTTCTCCCATATTGCCTCTTCATCCTACAGACTGGTCATGACGATTAATGACATTAGTGGTGTGTGACTCTGACTGCTATTTTCAGTGTCCCTGCATGGTCTGGAAGGTCACTGTTCCAGTTAGAGGGTTTCTGTGTCTATGTGTTATTGTCTATGTGGTGAGACAGACAGCCGGCAGCCAGGTCATTGTCACTAGAAGTGGCATCACGACAAGATGCTATATGAAACGTAGAAGGGGGGCCTGTATCAGTAACATGGGACCTACTACCTTCCGAAAAAGTTGACAGGTGTTTCATGTCCCTCAGTCACACTGACCTATGAGCATGCAGAAGAAGTCAAGCAAACACTTCTGCAGGCATATGAAGCCTATATGAAACTGCAGAGACAGTGTTTTGACATTTTTGCTCTCTCTCCCCTCTCTCTCTGTCTGTCTTCTCTTTCTCTGTCTCGCTCTCTGTCTCATGCTCCAAAACCACCACCATCAGACTCTCTCTCTCTTTTTCCCCCGAGCCACAAGTTCTTCAGAGCCACAAGTTCGCATGTCATGTGTTGGTCCAGTTCACATCAGATTTTTTTGTTAGCCACTGAACCATGAGATACAAGCATTTGTGGCACTGTATCCAATGTATCCAATGTATGTAACAGAGCATTTTTCCTTCACCGCTACGCCATTAAACTTGACCGAGAAGTTGGAAGAGTTGTTCACTTTGTGTTTGGAACCAAACAGGATACATTCTGTCTTGCCTAAATGGATAACCACTTACTGACTTTAGTCAGTTGGCTGCTTAGGGTCTTTTCTACGGTCTCCTTATTCTAATGTGAAACCAAGAGGGTAGAATCATCCCCAAACAGGATCTACTGCATGAGCTTGCTTGCATGATAAAGTAAGGAAAACCGTCAGCTTTCTCTAACTTCCTTGTTGGTTTTTACATGGTGTGTGTTGCCTGTAAGCATGCCTAATCATCAGTGATTGGTTGGATAACTCAAAGCAATTGATTTATTACTGTTTGATAACACCTACATAATACCTTTTATTCAGGAACATATCATAATGTGTGTATTCTGCAATTTTGAATGAGTGCCAATGGTGTGGTTGGGTCAGCAGCTGTTGCTGTGCTTCTAGAACGCAACAGACCAAACGACCCTGTGCCTAATGGCTGTCATTCACTACATTTAAGGTGATATGGGACTGTATCAAATTATTGTTTCTATTACAAAATATGATACATTGTCCGACTGGGATAACTGCAGTTATGTCTTAAATTCTTAAATGAACTGTAACTGTGTTTTTTTCTTAATTCAAGACAGAGGATTTTTTGTGTAAGGGTTTATAATTCTTTACTTCAGACTGATATGTATTTATAACGTTGCTCATGCAGTATATGATGCATTTCTGGTGAATAATTACACAGTAAACACAGAGGTATTTGTACTTGTGAACTGAGGAGGGGTTATCAGATCCACCCCCACTTCTCTTTTCCTGTCATCTCATCCTGTTCTACTGAATGTGGGGGAGGAGTGGACTTTAATGGAGTTAAAAAAGGACACACACTCAGATACATAAAGATATAAAGTGAAAATATGCAAAGTGCCACGTAAAGCATAAATGAAACCTGGAAATGCTCTATACAAATCCAATTCATTATAATCTATTGTTGATTATGTAGGACGTTGCATTGTAGTATATTATTGCGTAATTATTCATGTAGGCACATTTTAACAAGTATTACAGTCACACTGTAACAAGTATTGCAAGTGTAACAATGAGTAATTACATCACATGCTACATCGTACTTACATGAATAATGATACAGTAATAAGATCGTTGTAATATAGTGTGCAACCATTGACTGAAAAAAAATCACATTTATAACGTATGTATTTGTGTGTTTCAGATGTGGGTGTTCCTCTGATCATCAATAAGAGAGTGGGGGACTCCGTGGAGCTGCTGGCAGGCTTAGAGACAGAACATATAAAATCCTTGGTGTGGAAGTATATGGGAAAGGATCATGCAGAATTCAACACAGAAGTTGTATATTCACCTGGATCCCAGTTTGTGGGGAGACTAAAGATGAACGCCAAAAACTACAGTTTAACAGTCAGAGAACTGACACTGCAAGACTCAGGGGATTTTCTACTTACAGTAAGACCATCACACTGAAGGTCCACGGTAGGCTGTTATCACCATTTTTTTAATCCTATTTTGATATAATTCTTATTTATATCCATAAACATGGCTGATGATCTTTAAACTATAACACAGATTTTGTGGTTTTATACTGACCTAACTCACCGTGCTTTGTTAAATATCCATCCCATTTTCAAGTCGTCTTTCTCCTGGTGGTATGGCTATGGTAGGGTTCATTAAGAAGACTGATTACGAGTCTTTATCTCTCTCCTGGTTGGTCAGAGCCTATATCCAAGGTGGCGATCCAGACAGACATCAAGCTATTGGCCAACTGCTCCTGTACGGTATGGCTGGTGTGCAACGTGTCCTGCTACCCCAACATTACCTACACCTGGGAGAGAGACAATGAGATCTACGGGGATGCCCAGCAGATTTACTTCTCTCTCTCACCAGCAGAGAGAAACATCAGTGTAAAGTGCAACGCCTCCAACCTAGTCAGTTGGAAAACTGCCTTTGAGATGGCAAATGATGTGTAGTAATGACACATCCACCCCAGGTACCTAGATATCATGATAATCCCTTCCATACACTTTTCAGTGTGCTTATACGATAATGTTGAACGCAATGTGATTACATTGGATGTACTGTACATGATATAGAGCCATTCAGTCTTTATCATATTGTATAGTCTTATCGTGTGTTTTGTACAATATGTGACAGGACTGGCGTGGTATACCATCTACATCGGAATATCAGTGGGAGGCGCTGTGGTGCTGATCCTCACTGTAGCTGTGGCAGTGTGCTACTGCAGGGGCCAAAGTAACACAGGTATGTACAGCTTAGGGGCCTCAACTGTACTTAAAGTGGCATTTCAGGTGGTTCTAGAAGTATTCTTCAGCTGGTTTGATTTTGGGGGGGGATTTGCTAGAAATTAGAAAAAACCCTAATTAATTCCTGGGTATGTTTGTTGATATCCCGTATAAAATGTTTCTGATTGGTTGATTTTTTTGTTCTGTTTTTGTTCTTATAAAACACAGAAGATCTAATTGACAACACAATATATGCTGATGTTATGGACAACACAAGAAGTAGAGATGTAAGTATACAATGCCGTTATTATGTATCTGAATGTGTTAAAGCTGTATGTATTGTATTGTAATGGGCTGTATTTTGATTCCAGACAAGATCAAACAGTCATGTAAACCCAGTATCCATCTACGAAACTGTCAATGATCTGGTTATCCCAAGATTGAACAAGGTAAGATATAAATGGTCATAATGGTAAAATGTTTGTGATTGAATGGAAGACTATGTAGCCTACTTTGAGAATAGTCACTACATTTCTTGATGCTGAAACAGTTTCTTCTAGATTATCTGTCACATGTAGCTGCAGACTCTGTATGACAAGATCACATTTGGACGCCCAGAAGGCCCCCCTTTTCCGCTTTGAGGACAATACAGTGCCACTGACATGGCCCGCTACCAAAACCTGCGGACTCTCCTTCACTGCAGCCGACGTGAGTAAAACATTTAAGCGTGTTAACCCTCGCAAGGCTGCAGGCCCAGATGGCATCCCCAGCCGCATCCTCAGAGCATGCACAGACCAGCTGTGTTTACGGACATATTCAATCAATCCTTATCCCAGTCTGTTGTTCCCACATGCTTCAAGAGGGCCACCATTGTCCCTGTTCCCAAGAACGCTAAGGTAACTGAGCTAAAGGACTACCGCCCCGTAGCACTCACTTCCGTCATCATGAAGTGCTTTGAGAGACTAGTCAAGGACCATATCACCTCCACCCTACCTGACACCCTAGACCCACTCCAATTTGCTTACTGCCCAAATAGATCCACCGACGACGCGATCGCAACCACACTGCACACTGCCCTAACCCATCTGGACAAGAGGAATACCTATGTGAGAATGCTGTTCATCGACTACAGCTCAGCATTTAACACCATAGTACCCTCCAAACTCGTCATCAAGCTCGAGACCCTGGGTCTCGACCCCGCCCTGTGCAACAGGGTACTGGACTTCCTGACGGGCCGCCCCCAGGTGGTGAGGGTAGGTAACAACCTCTCCACCCCGCTGATCCTCAACACTGGGGCCCCACAAGGGTGCGTTCTGAGCCCTCTCCTGTACTCCCTGTTCACCCACGACTGTGAGGCCATGCACGCCTCCAACTCAATCATCAAGTTTGCGGACGACACTACAGTGGTAGGCGCGATTACCAACAACGACGAGTCGGACTACAGGGAGGAGGTGAGGGCCCTGGAGTGTGGTGTCAGGAAAATAACCTCACACTCAACGTCAACAAAACAAAGGAGATGATTGTGGACTTCAGGAAACAGCAGAGGGAGCACCCCCGTATCCACATCGACGGAACAGTAGTAGAGAGGGTAGTAAGTTTTAAGTTCCTCGGCGTACACATCACGGACAAACTGAATTGGTCCACCCACACAGAAGGCGTCGTGAAGAAGGCGCAGCAGCGCGTCTTCAACCTCAGGAGGCTGAAGAAATTTGTCTTGTCACCAAAAGCACTCACAAACTTTTACATATGCACAATCGAGAGCATCCTGTCGGGCTGTATGACTGCCTGGTACGGCAACTGCTCCGCCCACAACCGTAAGGCTCTCCAGAGGGTAGTGAGGTCTGCACAACGCATCACCCCCGGGGGCAAACTACCTGCCCTCCAGGACACCTACACCACCCGATGTCACAGGAAGGCCATAAAGATCATCAAGGACAACAACCACCCGAGCCACTGCCTGTTCATCCCGCTATCATCCAGAAGGCGAGGTCAGTACAGGTGCATCAAAGCAGGGACCGAGAGACTGAAAAACTGCTTCTATTTCAAGGCCATCAGATTGTTAAACAGCCACCACTAACATTGAGTGGCATGTATCACTAATAATACATGTATCACTAGCCACTTTAAACTATGCCACTTTGTTTACATACCCTACATTACTCATCTCATATGTATATACTGTACTCAATACCATCTACTGCATCTTGCCTATGCCGTTCTGTACCATCACTCATTCATATACCTTTATGTCCATATTCTTTAGCCCTTTACACTTGTTTTGGAATTGTTAGGTTAGATTACTCGTTGGTTATTACTGCATTGTCGGAACTAGAAGCACAAGCATTTCGCTACACTCGCATTAACATCTGCTAACCATGTGTATGTGACCAATAAAATTAGATTTGATTTGATTTAGTAGGCGTGGTGATCAGACAAGCTCATATGTATATTTCTTGATTAAAGAAAAGAGTTGTAGATAATAGTGTGACATTGATTAGTGAGGTTGATTTATGCCTGTGAATAGAAAGTGTACTCTTTTGCATCAGGATTATGTGCTGGTTAGGCATTGTTGAGGTTATAATCAGAGAGTATATGATGGAGAGCCTTTGTTACATGTGGATTGTAGTTGTTCTTATTTGATTTGTCCGCATGTCCAAAATGGCATTCATGTCTGTCCCAATAACCAGATGGAATTCAATTACTTCCAAAAAATATGCCGTTCACGGAATAAACAAGTTTCTCATTGTTTTGCGTACATTGAGTGCCTTGCATTTAGAGTGAATTGTAATTAACACTCATGACTGTATTTGTTTGCGACAGAGACATGATTGTTGTATTGAATGGTTTTAAGTACTCTAGCCTTCACCAAGTGAGTGCCTGAGTGAATATGTTGTCTTTAAAATTAAACTCATTATGACACACATTACATATACAGGTATCATAAAGCCTTCGAGGGCCTAGTTACACCCTAACACACTGGTCTGAAACTCCTGGTTTACCGGCCATATCAAGCCTGCAAGTCACATTATGTTGGCTTGTTGTGATGTTTATTTCCTATTGGAATCCAGCCAGAGTTAGGATATCCAACAATTGGAACTTTTAATCACACGCAACCTGCATTCAGAATGACTGTTGGGGTAGGGAAAATTGATTACTGAGACTGCCTAAAGCATATAAATTGGAACAGCCATAACAGTAAAGGGTGAAATAAGTCAAACTACTAACTACTATTGGATTAGTTTGATTGGTTGATTAATCTTATGCTACACAAACATAGATAACATACATTTTTTCTAAAGTACATGCAAATACACAGGTATTGAAACAAACCATTCTGAAAATCAACCTGCAAGAGATCATGCTGAAATAATGATAATGATAATGATTGGTGTGGTTTTTAGTTATTTTGAGCAAACATGAATTTGTAATTTTACTCAACAAGTTTGTTCAAATATAACTGACTTCAAGCAGAGTTTCTTGACTAAAGACACGAACACATTGGCTCAAATTCTTGTCCTTTTTAAGTCCACTCAACTTGCATAATAACACTAAATAAGTAATTGGTTAAGTTTGACTTTTTGTGTATGAAATTAAAAGTCTGAGAAACTTCACATTTGGTCAGCTGTTTGTCATAGTTGAGGGGTCATGGTTTGCTCTCTTCCTCTTTAGCAGTGTGGGTTTGTGAAGGAAGGCACTGTGTGATGCTGATCAGAGAGAGTCAAATAGAGAAATGGTTGTAGTCATATGCAAAAACCTGCAAAAACCTAGTTGTTGGGCTGATGAGTACACATGAAAAGTTGTGCAGGGACTTATGTCCTTTTCAGAGAGAAGAATGACAATGTTCTGGCATCATACATTATCTGTAGTTCACTTATTAATTTATCTTTTACATTCAATCTATCACTGTGATCACTACTTTCCTGGGTTATTACTTTGAACAGTTGACAGACTGTAACTCAAGAACATCTACATGCAGTTGACCTCCAAATAGCTACAACATAAACCAAATGATAAACATGCCATGACCTCAAACCTTTGACACCTCTCTTAGTGACATTAAAGATTGTATTGAAAATGTAAACATGACCAGGTATGGTAAATGCAATATTGACTTCACTTTTTACACAAATATGTTATTATTCACATACTATAGTTTTCTCTTCCTCCAATAGAAAGACCACAGTGTTGATGTGTTCATTCCATTCACAGTAAGAGGAAGTTGTCTAGAAATTAACATGACAATAGATGTTATTTTTTTTGTTTTTCTTTAATTATCTGTACCTTTCTAATTCTGTCAAAGCCCCATTCGTGTCACAGACCGCAGGAACTGTAAGGGTCCGGAGGACATGCTGGTGTCGACAGTCACTTACCAGTGGCTCAGAATTGAGCACACTTCACTTTATGTGCTACTCTGTGAGTATGATTAATGTATTTATCTGTATTGCTAGCTAACTATTTCCTTTATTGGAAGAGAAAATGTTTCAACCATAGAATATGAAGTATGTCACATATGCGGCAACAGATGACAACGTTGTTTGGTTACACTATGTTTACCGACTACAGAGGAATGGAGATGTTGGTCAATGCGGCTTTTACTTCTTCTATAGTATGAGCCTGAGAGACAGGAATCCATTTTTTATTTGACTAGGCAAGTTAGTTGCCAACAAATTCTCATTTAGAATGACGGCCTACCCGGACCAAACCATAACCCAGACGACGCTGGGCCAATTGTGCGCCGCCCTATGGGACTCCAAATAACGGCCTGTTGTATACAACGGCCTGGAATTGAACCAGGGTCTGTAGGGACGCCTCTAACGCTGAGATGCAGTGCCTTATACCACTGCACCACTCATGAGTCTATATAGTGTCGTTTTATACTATATACAGACAGGTCCAAAATTATTGGCATCCTTGATTAAAGTACCATTAATAAATTGACAGGTGATCCATTTGTTAGAGTGGCCAATGATTTCAAGTCTATATGTAGGCAGCAGCTTCTCTGTGTTAGTGAAGGCTAACCTGTTGAATCTAGGGGGGCACTATTTTCATTTTTGGAAAAATAACATTCCCAAAGTAAACAGGTCATTTTGTCTGGACAAGATGCTAGAATATGCATATAATTGACAGCTTAGGATAGAGAACACTCTAAAGTTTCCAAAACTGTAAAAATATTGTCTGTGAGTATAACAGAACTGATATTGCAGGCGAAAGCCTGAGAAAAATCCAATTAGGAAGGGACTCTTATTTAGAAAACTCTGCGTTCCTATGCGTCCCTATTGAGCAGTGAATGAGATATCAACCAGATTCGTTTTTCTATGGCTTCCCTAATGTGTCTAGTGTCACAATACATAGTTTCAGGCTTTTATTTCAAAAAAATTTGCCTGAACGTCAACATTGCGTCAGTGGTCAGCTGGAGTCTCTCAGAGTGTTTTGTGCTTAACAAACAAATGCGGCCATTGTTTCTCTCTTTCCTACTAAGAAGCCACCTGTCCCGGTTGATATATTATCGAATAGATATTTGAAAAACACCTTGAGGATTGATTATAAACAACGTTTGCCATGTTTCTGTCGATATTATGGAGCTAATTTGGAATATTTTTCGGCGTTGTCGTGACCGCAATTTCCGGTCGAATTCTCAGCCAAAGGTGAAGAACTAACGGAGTTATTTCGGCTACAAAAATAATATTTTTGGAAAAAAGGAACATTTGCTATCTAACTGGGAGTCTTGTGAGTGAAAACATCCAAAGCTCATCAAAGGTAAACGATTTAATTTGATTGCTTTTCTGATTTTCGTGACCAGGTTGCCTGCTGCTAGCTAGGCATAATGCTATGCTAGGCTATCGATAAACTTACACAAATGCTTGCCTTGCTTTGGCTGTAAAGCATATTTTCAAAATCTGACATGACAGGGTGATTAACAAAAGGCTAAGCTGTGTTTCAATATATTTCACTTGTGATTTCATGAATATGAATATTTACTAGTTATATTTTTGTCCGTTGCGTTATGCTAATTAGTGTCAGTTGATGACAACGCTCCCAGATCCGGGATGGGTAGTTACAAGAGGTCTGATGGCCTTTTTTCAGTCTCTCGGTCCCAGCATTGATGCACCTGTACTGACCTCGCCATCTGGATGGTATCGGGGTAAACAGGCAGTGGCTCGGGCAGTTGTTGTCCTTGATAATCTTTTTGGCCTTCCTGTGACATCGGGTGCTGTAGGTGTCCTGGAGGGCAGGAACTTTGCCCCCGGTGATCTGTTGTGCAGACCGCACCACCGTCTCGAGAGCCCTGCGGTTGTGGGCGGTGCAGTTACCGTACCAGGCGGTGATACAGCCCGACAGGATGTTCTTAATTGTGCATCTGTAAAAGTTTGTTAGGATTTCAGGTGACAAGCGAGATTTCTTCCACCTCCTGAGGTTGAAGAGGCGCTGTTGGGCCTTCTTCACCACATTGTCTGTGTGGGTGGACCTTTTCAGTTTGTCAGTGATGTGTACGCCGAGGAACTTAAAACTTTCCACCTTCTCCACTGCTGTCCCGTCAATGTGGATAGGGAGGTGCTCCCTCTGCTGTTTCCTGAAGTCCACGATCATCTCCTTTGTTTTGTTGACGTTGAGAGGTTGTTTTCCTGACACCACACTCCGAGTGCCTTCACCTCCTCCGAGTGCCCTCACCTCCTCCCAAATTGCAGACAGTGAGATCAATGATGAATCAAAACTATAGTTTGATTTTGGGGTAAGGTACAATACCATACAGTGTTTCAGAGGCACGACTCTCAACCTTCGCCTCTCCCGAGTCCGTACGGGAGTGATGGGACCAAACTGTAACTAGGGTGGAGGGATGGAAGGGTGGAGGGATGGAGAGGTGGAGGAATGGAGAGATGGAGGAATGGAGGGATTTAGGGATGGAAGAATGGAGGGATGGAGGGACACATCTTCAGAGGAAGAGCAGAAGGAACCCGGGAACATGGATTATGCACGCTCAACGACAAACACACACACACACACAAAAACACACACACACAAGCACAAACACACACACACACAATAGCACCTTGTACATGAAGGCTTTTTTTCTTATTTTATTCACCAACAGATATATTATACTTTAGCATGGTTTAATTGTGTTTCACTGTAACAGATTTTTTTATTATAAGGTGTAATGATGATGGATCTTATCTGCAGCTACAGTAATTGTATCTGCTTTGTATTGTGTATTGAGTTTTATTGTTTTGTTGTAAATTCATTCAAATGTATTATCTTGGATTTATGATGTCTGTCATTCAGATCTTTTTTTATGTCTGTCATTCAGATGATAGAATTACATATGTGTACATGAAGTTCCAAAATATTACAAGTATTATTCACGTTTTCTTCTAATGGCCTATACTTTTACATTATCTTTGCATTGTGCTTTAAAAAAAAGCTATATTTTATCCACCTGATGGCATGAGTGCTTTCATACAGTACATGGATATTGTCATCGTCAACTTTTCCAGAAAACCTAATTTGGTCAAACCTCCTTTCAGCCTAGTATAGATCTTATGCTCCACAATGTGTGATTTAAAGGGGCAATTTGCTATTTCTACATCAAATTTTGGACTTAATTATATCTACCCATTGAATCTTGAAGAATATAACATAAATGCCCCATTAGCAAAGTTAAAATGCCATACTCCATCAGCTGAAGACCCATTGCGATTTTCATAATGATTTTTTGGGGAAGGGTGTGCCGAAAATAAATGTTCTTCTCAATTTTATGTCATATACTCTGCAGGAGTTCCTTTTTAATATTGAAATGTGGACATGCACGTCTGCGATGGCAAAGCGGTCTTCCAAGTAAGCAAAGGTTAGAGCCAAGGTCATGAGCCAAGGTGTGGTATTTACACAGAAACAATATTGAATATTTCCATTACTGAGTTGAATTCCAAGTAGAAGAGGGGCCTTTGTCAGTAACCAGGGAACCACTACTTTCCGAGAAAGTTAGCAGGTGTTTCATTTCCCTCAGCCACACTGACTTATGAGCATGCAGAAGAAGTCATGCAAACACTTCTGCAGGCATATGAAGCCAAGATGAAAACACACACATTCTGTTATGATATTTTTGCTCTCTCTCACTCGCTCTCTCTAAACCCCCCTCTCGTCCTCTTTCTGTATCCCTCCTTTTGACTTTCTGCAACTTTGAGTGGTCAGCTCCTAAAATAACACAGCTACCGGTATGTATCGGAGTAATACCACGACCATTAACCACACAACCAGCAGCAGCTTGGAAACACATGCTGCAAAACCACCACCATCAGACTGATCAACACAGTGCCAAACCCCAAATAGTGCCAAAGCCCACGCCTCATACGGGAATTCTTTTTTTAAAACAGCAGCCCTCGTCAAAAGGAGGTCTCTACTCTTTCTTCTCTGTGTGTTTTGGTTAGTCAACTGCTAGCTACCAGTGACAGTGATAGATAAGTACATACAGCCAGAGGAAGCAGTCATACAACGCCTTAAAGAGATGTTTGGTTGTCCCTTCTCCTCCTTCTCAAAACAGGGAATACTACTTATCCTACTCTCTAACCTCCACTATGGTAAGTTTTGTAAAAAAAAAAAATGTTTAAATGACTTCCTCCTGTTCATGCTTGTATTATAAAGTTAGTAAAACCGTTAGCTTTCTCTAACTTCCTTGTTGGTCTTTGCAACGGTGTGTGTTGACTGTAGAATGCCTAGTAATCAGTGATTGGTTGGGTATTTAGGATCTTTTGCTTTATTACTGTGTGATAACACCTACATAATACCTATAGTTAGCAACATATCATGATGAAGTGATTCAGCAGTTTAGAATGAGTGCCGATGGTGTGGTTGGGTCGGCAGCTGTTGCAGTGCTTCTAGAACGCAACAGATCTTACGATGTGAAACGCATGTCATTCATTAAATGTAAGGCAATACGGGACTGTATCAAATGATTGTTTTTATTACATAATAAGATACACTGCAGGACTAGGATAACTGCAGTTATGCCCTAAATATCCCCCCTCATTGAGTTGTAACTTTATTTTGTCTTAATTCATGACAGATGATTTTTTTGTGTAAGGGTTTATAATTTGTTACTTCAGACTGACATGTCTTTATAATGCAGTATGCAGTACATGACACATTTCTGGTGAATAATTACACATTGAACACAGTGTGGTTTGTACTTGTGAACTGAGGAGGGGTTATCAGATCCACCACCACTTCTCTTTTCCTGTCATCTCATCCTGTTCTACTGAATGTTGGGGAGGGGTGGACTTTAATGAAGTAAAATAGGACCCACACACTCAGATACGTAAAGATATAAAGTGAAAATATGCAAAGTGCCACGTAAAGCATAAATGAAACCTGGAAATGCTCTATATAAATCCAATTCATTATAATATATTATTGATTAGGTAGGACGTTGCACTGCAGTGTATTATTGTGTAATTATTCATGTAAGACACACTGTAACAAGTATTACAGTGTAACAATGAGTAATTACAACACTTGCTATACAGTACGTACATGAATAATTACACAGTAGTAAGTACACTGTAATGTAAAGAGTAACCTTTGATTGGTGTCAGAATGCTAATGTACATGTTTGTGTTTCAGGTGTGGGTGTTTCTTCATACCTGTCATTCCACAAGACAGTAGGGGACTCCGTGGAGATCCCTGCAGGCTTAGAGGGGCAAAATGCCACCATAATGCAGTGGAAGTACAGAGGAAAGGATATTGCAGAATTCAACTCAGAAGTTGTGTATTCACGAGGATCCCAGTTTGATGGGAGACTAGAGTTGAATGTCATTAACTTCAGTTTAACAATTAGGAAACTGACTCTGCAAGACTCAGGGGAATTTCTTGTTACTGCTGAAACAGACAAGCAGATTCCCACTAAGGCTGTCACTCTGCAGGTTCACGGTAGGCAGTTGTCAGCTTTTTTACATAGTTTGTTTCCTTTTCTATGACTACAGTGTTAATGACATCTTCCATCCATTGTCTTACACTGGTATCATCTCGTTGACGGCTCTCTCTCAGAGCCTATATCGAAGATGGTGATCCAGACAGACATCAAGCTATTGGCCAACCACTCCTGTACGGTATGGCTGGTGTGCAACGTGTCCTGCTACCCCAACCTTACCTACACGTGGGAGAGAGACAATGAGATCTACGGTGACGCCCAGCAGATTCAATTCTCTCTCTCACCAGCAGAGGGAGACATCAGTGTAAAGTGCAACGCCTCCAACCTAGTCAGTTGGAAAACTGCCTCTACGACAGTAAAGTGTAGTAATGACACAACCACCCCAGGTACCTAGATATCATAATAATCCCTTCTATACACTTTTCAGTGTGCTTATAGGCTTATGTTGTCAAGTAGAATATGTAATACTTTTGATTACATTTACATCATTTAGCAGACACTTTTATCTGGCTCGGGGGTTCAAATGGTGTGTGAAAAACGCTGTCTCAGACACCACTCCAGAATCCCCCATAAGAGTTCAATTGGGATGAGACCTGGTGACTGAGACACACACACACCCTTTAAACCCCCTATAATCCATTGAGACCCCTCTTTCAAAGTCATTGACATCTCTTCTTCTAGTCATGGTAGCCAAAATAATGGACCACTGGGATTTTTTTTAAACCCTTTTTTCTCCCCAATTTCGTGGTATCCAATTGGTAGTTTTAGTCTGGTCCCATCGCTGCAACTCCCGTACAGACTCAGGAGAGGCAAAGGTTGAGAGCCGTGCGTCCTCCGAAACACAACCCAGGCAAGCTGCACTGCTTCTTGACACTTAACACGGAAGCCAGCCACACTAATGTGTCGGAGGAAACACCGTACAACTGGCGACGGTGTCAGTGTGCATTGCGCCCGGCCCACCACAGGAGTCGCTAGAGTGCAATGGGACAAGAACATCCCTGCCGGCCAAACCCTCCCCTAACCAGGACGATGATGGGCCAATTGTGCGCCGTCCAATGGGTCTCCCGGTCGTGGCCAGCTTCGACAAAGCCTGGACCCGAATCAGGATCTCTGGTGGCACAGCTAGCACTGCAATGCAGTGCCTTAGAACACTGTGCCACTCGGGAGGACCGCAACTGGGCATTTTTATTCAGGACCCCAAGCATGACGGGATGTTAATTGCTTAATTAAGTCAGGAACCACACCTGTGTGGAAGCACCTGGTTTCATTTTACTTTGTATCTGTCATTTACTCAAGGGTTTCCTTTATTTTGGCAGTTACCTGTATAAGACATAGAGCCCTGTAGTCGTTATCATACTGTATAGTCTAATCATGTGTGGTGTACAATATGTGACAGGACAGGCATGGTATTCCATCTACATCGGAGTATCAGTAGGAGGCGCTGTGGTGCTGATCCTCACTGTAGCTGTGGCAGTGTGCTACTGCAGGAAACACCGTAACAAAGGTATGTACAGCTTAGGGCCCTCAGCTGTACTTAAAGTGACATTTCAGGTGGTTCTAGAAGAATTCTTCAGCTGATATGATTTTGTTTTCAATTTGGGGATTTACTAAAAATTGGTAGAAGAGTGAAACCCGTTATGAGTGTTGTTTATTTATTCCTGGATATGTTTGTTGATATCCTGTTTGAAATGTTTCTGATTGGTTGATATTTTGTTCTTATTAAACACAGCAGATCTAACTGACAACACAATATATGCTGATGTTATGATCAACACAAGAAGTAGAGATGTAAGTATACAATGCCAGTATTATGTATCTGAATGTGTTAAAGCTGTATGTATTGTATTGTAATGGGCTGTATTTTGATTCCAGACAAGATCAAACAGTCATGTAAACCCAATATCCATCTATGAAACTGTCAATGATCTGGTTATCCCAAGATTGAACAAGGTAAGATATAAATGGTCATAATGGTAAAATGTATGTGGTTGAATGGAAGACTATTTAGTCTACTTTGAGAATAGTCACTACCTTTCTTGATGCTGAAACAGTTTCTTCTTGATTATCTGTCACATGTAGCCGCAGACTCTGTATGATAAGATCACGTTTGGACGCCGGGAAGCCCACCCTTCTCCTTTCCAGGAAGTATTGTGAGCTGAACAGGATGTGGTCACAGGCTGCGCCTTCCATAGATATAGAACCCTCTGCATCCTCTGCATCTTACACATGTACATTCTGAATATAGGCCTAGATGTTACTGTTTAATTTCTCGCCCTACTCAAATTTGTGGATTCAGCTATTTCAGCCAATCTCAACAGACAAACATTGGCAGTAGAATGGCAGCAGCTATTTCATCCAATCTCAACAGACAAACATTGGCAGTAGAATGGCAGCACTGAAGAGCTCAGTGACTTTAATCATGGCACCGTCATGTTTTGTGGCTGTTTTTCATGGTTCACGCTAGGCCCCTAAGTTTCAGTGAAGGGAAATCTTAACACTACAGAATACAGTGACATGCTAGACGATTCTATACTTCCAACTTTGTGGCAACAGTTTGGGGAAAGCCCTTTTCTGTTTCAGCATGACCATGCCGTCGTGCACAAAGGGAGGTGCATACAGAAATGGCTTGTTGAGATCGGTGTGGAAGAACTTGCCTGGCCTGCACAGAGCCCTGACCTCAACCCCAGTGAACACCGTTGGGATGAATTGGAACGCTGACTGCGAGCCAGGCCTAATTGCCCAACATCAGTGCCCAACCTCATTAAAGCTCGTGGCTGACTGGAAGCAAGTCCCCAGCAGGTGTCCACATACCTTTGGCCATGTCGTATGTATACAGTACCAGTCATAGTTTGGACACATCTACTCATTCCAGGGTTTTTCTCAATTTTTACTATTTTCTACATTGTAGAATACTAGTGAAGATGATCAAAACTATGAAATGACATATATGGAATCAAGTATTAACCAAAAAGGTGTTAAACAAATGAAAAAAATATTTTAGACTTTAGATTGTTCAAAGTAGCCACCCTTTGCCTTGATGACAGGTTTGCGCACTCTTGGCATTCTCTCAATCAGCTTAATGAAGAATGCTTTTCTAACAGTTCCCACATATGAAGGAGTTCCCACATATGCTAAGCGCTTGTTGGCTGCTTTTCCTTCACTCTGTGGTCCAACTCATCCCAAACCATCTCAATTGGGTTGAGGTAGGGTGATTGTGGAGGCCAGGTCATCTGATGCAGCACTCCATCACTCTCCTTCTTGGTCAAATAGCCAGTACTCAGCCTGGATGTGTAATTGTCCTGTTGAAAACCAAATCATAGTCCCACTAAACGCAAACCAGATGGGATGCCGTATCGCTCCAGAATGCTGTGGTAGCCATGCTGGTTAAGTGTGCCTTCAATTCTAAATAAATCACTGACGGTGTCACCAGCAACACACCCCCACAACTCCTCCATGTTTCACGGTGGGAACCACACATACAGAGATCATCTGTTCATCTATTCTGCGTCTCACAAAGACACAGCGTTTGGAACCAAAAATCTCAAATTTGGACTCATCAGACCAAAGGACAGATTTCCACCGGTCTAATGTCCATTGCTCATGTTTCTTGGCCCAAGCAAGTCTCTTCTTCTTATTGGTGTCCTTTTAGTAGTGGTTTCTTTGCAGCAATTTGACCATTAAGGCCTGATTCACGTAGTCTCCTCTAAACAGTTGATGTTGAGATGTGTCTGTTACTTGAACTCTGTGAAGCATTTATTTGGGCTGCAATCTGAGGTGCTGTTACCTCTAATGAACTTATCCTCTGCTACAGAGGTAACTCTGGGTCTTCCTTTCCTGTGGCAGTCCCCATGAGAGCCATTTTCATCATAGCGCTTGATCGCTTTTGTGACTGCACTTGAAGAAACTTTCAAAGTAGTTGACTTTTTCCAGATTGGCTGACCTTCATGTCTTAAAGTAATGATGGACTGTCGTTTCTCTTTACTTATTTGAGCTGTTCTTGCCATAATATAGACTTGGTCTTTTAACAAATAGGGCTATCTTCTGTATACCACCCCTACCTTGTCACAACACAACTGATTGGCTCAAAATAACACCTTTTTGGTTAATACTTGACTCCATATATGTTATTTCATAGTTTTGATGACTTCACTAGTATTCTACAATGTAAAAAATAGTAAAAATAAAGAAAAACCCTTGAATGAGTAGGTGTGTCCAAACTTTTGACTGGTACTGAATCCAGTTGAAGTCGGAAGTTTACATACACTTATGTTGGAGTCATTAAAACTTGTTTTTCAAGTTCTGTGTGTGTGTGTGTGTGTGTGTGTGTGTGTGTGTGTGTGTGTGTGTGTGTGTGTGTGTGTGTGTGTGTGTGTGTGTGTGTGTGTGTGTGCGGATGTGAGGATGTGTGCGGATGCGTGCATGCATTAGAACCTTTTATTTTCTAGAGATTCAGGCTAACATAACTTTTTTTATTAAAGGTTCAGTGCATCCATTTTTATCTCAATATAACATCATTTCTGGGTAACAATTAAGTACCTTACTGTGATTGTTTTCAATTCAAATAGTCAAAAAGAATCTAAAGACCTTAGCAAATATTTTCTCAAGCAAGAATTTTGGTAGCACTGTCTGGTAGTGGTCTGGAAAACTGAAAATGTGCTGTTTTGGCAAAGAGGTTTGGAACTCTTTTTCTTATTGATCTATTAACTAATTTATCACATGGTGATGTCACCACCAAAAAGAGGCTGTTATTTCAGGCAGTGTTTTCAAACAGCTTTTACACTAAAAGGGCATTATCATAATGTTCACAATTTCACAGTATTATTCCAACCTCCTAGTGTGGAAATATATATAAAACAGAAGATAATCACGCTTTTGACTGCACTGGGCCTTTAAGTTATAGCCTATTGTATTCTATTGTTGCATTAACTGTTTATAGTTGTGCAATAACAACTAATAATAGCAGTAAAATATATATATATATTCTGAAAGCTGTGATTCTACAATAGTGGACATTTATTTCTTTGTGTTTTTGTGTATTGTAGTTTAAGTTTGTATTGTAGAGTAAGTAAATAGCTGTACATTTCCTTATAATAACAATTGTTTTAATACCTCATCTTCAGTCACATTCACATAAATTCAACATGCTATCTGCTCACAAAATGTGGATCTTTGCAATCAGACAATAAATATATCATATTACAATAATTCTGTCTATAAATATGGAGAAAAATGAGAGACAAGGTGTTGAATTAACTTAGAAATGTAGTAGCACTTGATAAGCACATTATGAATGACTCTGACAGACATAATACATACATCTATAACAGTCCCATTTGATTTAGCAGCTATAAACACACATGGGAACATCTAGAGACATTGTGAAATGATATAAATAAAAATGTAAACCCTTTAATTAACTTCTGAGAACATATGTAGAAAAACCTCAGAACACAAAACGAATATTCCAAAAACAATTCCAGCATTGCAGTTCTCTTTCACCACCACGGCAAGCTTGGGCTGTTCCACTAATCACAAGGGGAGACATAAAGAGAGTAAGAACAGAAATACAATAAACGCTGCTCACAAACCCAACAGCAAGTTGGACGAGTGTAAGAAGTCCCTGCCGATAGATTCCTGAATTCACAACTGTTTTCCTGGGTAAATAGTGGATAGAACACACGTCGAGTAATTTTTGGCCCATCGTTTTGGTCATTTAGTTGGGTTATTGAGCTATGAACAGATGGGTGGTATGTCTGTATTTTAAATACATACTTGAATTACTTCTGAGTATTTTGTGTTGAAGTGGGCGGAACCAAACTGTATTTTGTAACAAGATACTTTCAGAAGCTGTAATTTGTATTTTCAAAATATTTTTCTTTTCCATTACTTCATAGCGGTTCACAATTTTGTGGCCCCCTTTCACCTTAAATATGTATCAAAAGTCTGACAGCACTATTGTGTGATATAAGCATCTGCTAAATTAACTAAATATAAATGTATTTGTAAAAATGAACAGTTGCAAAGCATGCTGAGTATTATTCTAATGAGCTCTGCCATAAAAACCAAGGCCAATAACAATACCCAGTCTGCTTTGCAGTTCTTCATTTTCCCATATACACACATTTACAGTTTGGTTATCCAGAGTGACAGTGCATTCAACTAAAGGAGATAAACAACAACATACAGTCTCATTGTCATAGCAAGTAAGACGTTACTGAGAAAATTGTTGATTGAGAGCATTCCCAGTAAACCGGGAACATTCCCATAACATTAGCTAACATTCCCATAACATTAGCTAACATTCCCATTGAGCGCTGGTTAGGGTTTGAACAAAAATTACAAACATTCAAAGACTGTTTCAGATCCCCGAATATATTTTTTTTTCTAGGGGGCCCTCATTGATTGTGTTAGTCGTTCTCATTCAGGTATCATATTAACATCGCCTAAGTCATTACAGAGTTTGAGAATTACAAGATTATCCAGAAGTCATGCAAACCCTTCTGCAGGCATATGAAGCCTAGATGAAAATGCACACAGACTGTATCTTGTTACAAAATACATTTGAGTTTAGATCTGCCCACTTAAATGCAAAATACTCAGAAGTCATTCAAATATGTATTTCTAATACATTCTCAATCAGATATCATATTAACATGGCATAAATCCAAAATAAAGTTTGAGAATTACGAGATTATCCAGAAGTCATGCAAACCCTTCTGCAGGCATACTGTATGAAGCTTCCATCTCCGTCGGCGCCATCTTCTTCTAACCACACAACCAGCAGCAGCTAGGAAACACAGGCTCCAAAACCACCACCATCAGACTGATCAACACAGTGATAGACCCCAAACACGGCCACGCCTCATCGTCTAGCTCTCAAGCTAAGCGAAATGGGTATATTCAGATAGGAACTATAAAATTTGACTTCCTTTTCAACTAACATACAGTCATTATTGTATAGAAGAGCAGCCCTCATCAAAAGGAAGTCTGCTCTTTCTCTTCTCTACTCTTTCTTCTTGGTGTGTTTTGGTTAGTCAACTGTTAGATACCAATGACATTGATAAGAACATAGGTGTCATGCCCATAGGGGTACAGGGGCATGTACCCCCTCAGATTTGTCCTGTAAAAAATACATTAAAAACAACTTTCTTGAATTAAAACCAAAAAATGTGATGTTGTTTCTATTAGCCACCTAGCAATTTTATGAAGTTGGCTTGCCCAGATGGGTTCCCAATTTTCCAACCTCATAACTAGCTACCAAGAAGCCATTCCAGGCTGTCAGTCACAAGTTAACTTGTCTAACTATCTTAGCTGGCATGCCTGCTGGCAAGTTTGGTAGACTTTAGAAAAGCAAGCAATAACTACATGCACTGAATAAGCATCACATTCCTTTCAATCTTTTACCCAGATTTTATCAGAGCTGCAGTGAAGCATATTAAGTTGTTTTTATTTGCATCACCAGAGAGGTTGATACAGACAGATCAAACAGTATGCTTAGATATGGAGAAAAATGTATGATATTTACAGGAAAAAGCTGTTTCGGGTGGTTGTTTCGAGCATATCCCCCCTCCGGACAATCCAGCCGTCCTCGTGTACTTTGTTCCCCCTAAGATTTTTGGGTTGCATGACACCCCTGGATAAGAAGGACATACAGCCAGAGGGAACAGTCATGCAACGCCTTAAAGAAATGTCTGGTGGTCCCCTTCTCCTGTTTCTCCAAACAGGGAATACTACTTCTCCTACTCTCTAAACTCCACTATGGTAAGTTTTGAAATTAGATTTGACTTTATCCTGTTCATGCTTTGTATCTATTGCATATGCTTGCTGGCATGATAAAGTTAGGAAAAACGGCGACGGTGTGTTTGTGCCCATAGGCGACGTTGTTGCCAGTGATGTCTGGTGAGGACCTGCCTTACAACAGGCCTACAAGCCCTCAGTCCAGCCTCTCTCAGCCTATTGCGGACAGTCTGAGCACTGATGTTGGGATTGTGCGTTCCTGGTGTAACTCGAGCAGTTGTTGCCATCCTGTACCTGTCCCGGAGGTGTGATGTTCGGATGTACAGATCCTGTTCAGGTGTTGTTACACATGGTCTGCCACTGCGAGGACGATCAGCTGTCCGTCCTCTCTCCCTGTAGCGCTGTCTTAGGCGTCTCACAGTACGAACATTGCAATTTATTGCCCTGGCCACAACTGCAGTCCTCATGCCTCCTTGTAGCATGCCTAAGGCACGTTCACGCAGATGAGCAGGGACCATGGGCATCTTTCTTTTGGTGTTTTTCAGAGTCAGTAGAAAGGCATCTTTAGTGGCCTAGGTTTTCAAAACTGACCTTAATTGCCTACCGTCTGTAAGCTGCTAGGGTCTTAACGACCGTTCCACAGGTGCATGTTCATTAATTGTTTATTGAACAAGCATGGGAAACAGTGTTGCATGAAGATGTGGACCAAAGTGTGGTAAGTGTTCATGATTTATTAATAGAACTGAACACTGAATAACAAAAACAACAAAGAGAACAAACAGAAACAAACAAAACAGTTCTGTCTGGTGCAGACACAAAAACAGAAAACTACCCACAAAACACAGGTGGGAAAAGGCTACCTAAGTAGGGTTCTCAATCAGAGACAACGATAGACAGCTGCCTCTGATTGAGAACCACACAGAAATAGAAAACATAGAACACAAAACATAGAATGCCCACCCCACAACTCACGCCCTGACCAAACCAAAATAGAGGCATGAAAAGGATCTCTAAGGTCAGGGCGTGACAGCCCTAAATACCACACTTTAAATACCACCCTTTAAATACCACACTTTAAATACCACACTTCACTGAACTGTAACTGTATTTTGTTTTAATTTATGACAGTTGTTTTGGTTGAAGGGTTTATAATACATTACTTCTGACTGACATGTAAAGAAGTAAAATCGGACCCACATGCTTAGATACGTAAAAAGTGCAAATATGTAAAGTGCCACGTACAGTATAAATCAAACCCGGAAATGTGCTATATAAATCCAATCAATTATTATCTATTATTGATTATGTAGGACTTTGCATTGCAGTGTATTATTGTGAAATTATTTATGTAGGCACAATGTAACAAGTAATACAGTGTAACAATGAGTAATTACAACACTTGCTACACCGTACTTACATGAATAATTACACAGTAGTAAGTGCACTGTAATATAAAGTGTCAACATTGATTGATGTCAGAATGCCAATGTACATTTTTATGTTTCCGTTGTGGTTGTTTCTTCATACCGGTCGTTCCACAAGACAGTAGGGGACTCCGTGGAGATCCCTGCAGGCTTAGAGGGGCAAAATGTCACCATAAAGCAGTGAAAGTATAGAAGAAAGGATATTTCAACTCAGAAGTTGTATATTCACCTGTATCCCAGTTTGAGGGGAGACGAGAGATGAATGCGAATGAATGCTTCAGTTTAAAAATGAGGAAACTGACTTTGCAAGACTATAACTAGAAAATACCATTTCTAAAATACCACTACTGTAGTCTAGTTTGGAAATGGGCCACCTTTCATGATGCTGAAATGGTTTATTTTTGGTTGTCTGTCACATTTTGCTGCAGACTGGGTATGATAAGATCACATTTGGACACTCCTCTTCTCCCTACCAGGAAGTACTGTAAGTTGAACAGGAAGTTCTCTAGGCTGAACAGGATGTGGTCATAGGCTGGGCTTCCATAGATATACTGTAGAACCGTCTGCAGGTTTTTGGTTTTCCCTTTCAATTAAGACCTAAACAACCAGGTGAGGGGAGTTCCTTAATGTACATTTGGTATATTGGCGTAGAAGAGAAGTCTAGCGGTTAAAAGTGTTGGGCCAGTAACCTAGTGGTTGTTGGTTTGAATCCCCAAATGACTAAGTGAAGGATTTGTCGATGTGCCCTTCAGCAAGGCACTTAACCCTAATTGCTCCAGGGTCACTGTCAATAATGTCTGATCCTTGGCCAGGGGGAGTGGGATATGCAAAAAAAACACATTTCACATTTGTATAATACACACTTTTAAATGATTGAAATAGGACAAATGTAAGCACCCACCTAATGATTAATAAGATGTTACTGTTGAATTTCATCATGACCTGCACATTGCAGAATTTTTTTGTTGCCTACTTTTTCATTATTCAATATTTTCCTTTTGTTGATCGTAGAGTAGATAGATAGATATAACCTTTTATTTTGAAGAGATTTAGGCTTACATAACTTGTTTGATGAAGTTGTATTGTTTGATGAAGTACATGATAGGCATATAAGACATTTAATATCTTAGATAAAGTGATAAGTCTGCATCACAAATGACTGGGTGACAGGCAGCATAAGGTATGAAAGAGGTACTACAGAAAGTACTTCTACTGGATTAACTATGGGAACCCTACACAACATTTTCTTATTCAAGAACAACTAGCGTAGTAATCAAATGTGCTTCAATATCTTTATATTGTTACCAATTATGGCAATATTCTCTGGTCTGATGAAACCAAGATTGAACTCTTTGGCCTGAATGCCAAGTGTCACATCTGGAGGAAACCTTACACCTCCCTATGGTGAAGCATGGTGGTAGCAGCATCATGCTGTGGGGATGTTTTTCAGCGGCAGGACTGGGAGACTAGTCAGGATCAAGGGAAAGATGAACGGACCAAAGTACCGAGAGATCCTTTATGAAAACCTGCCCCAGAGCGCTCAGGACCTCAGACTGGGGTGAAGGTTCACCTTCCAACAGGACAATGACCCGAAGCACACAGACAACGCAGGAGTGGCTTTGGGACAAGTCTCTGAATGTCCTTGAGTGGCCCAGCCAGAGCCCGGACTTGAACCCGATCAAACATCTCTGGAGAGACATGAAAATAGCTGTACAGCGATGCTCCCCATCCAACCTGACAGAGCTTGAGAGGATCTACAGAGAAAAATGGGAGAAACTCCCCAATTACAGGTGTGCCAAACTCCCCAAATACAGGTGGGCCAAGCTTGTAGCGTCATACGCAAGAGGATTCAAGGCTGTAATCGTGTTGAGTATTGAGTAAAGGGTCTGAATACTTATACAAATGTGATATTTCAGTTTTTGGTTTTGAATACAATTTTTTTTCTTTTTTTTTCCATCTGTTTTTTCTTTGTCATTATGGGGTATTGTGTTTCGATTGATGAGGATTTTAGAATAAGGCTGTAACGTAACAAACTGTGGAAAAAGTTAAGGGGTCTGAATACTTCCTGAATGCACTGTACATGCGACAACGAGCCAATAGGATCTCGCTAGCTCGTGCTTTACTCACCTTCTTGCTTTTTCTGCCCACTATGCTTAATTTGCTCCCACTGTAAATGACACAGATTAACTATATTGGGTTAGTTATAAATATATTTAGTAGAGTCTGGTGTAAGCAAGACTGTATTGGAATGGCAGCAATCCTAATACCTTTAATTGTTGATTACCAAAAAATATAAATAATAATTAAGCTTTATTTGAACAGTGAGTCATGCTAAGACCAAGGTCCATTTTAAAGATGAACCCTGTATACACATCAATATACAGTTCATAAGCACATCAATATACATAGTGCACACATCAATATACAAAAAGCTAAACACAGTCATAGAAAACAAATACATTCTTCAGTATAAAGGTCCTCAATTAGCCTTTTGAATTGCCCTAGAGGCCCCAATTCATCCAACTTTAGAAAGCCTTGGAGATCTTTCCACAAGTAAAGTTCAAGATAACTAAAATCAGATTTACCTAACTCATTGGAGATCGAAGGGAAAGCCATCCCGCGACCGGGTTTGGTATCTCACCACTATTGTGGAGAGGGAGAACACGGCCGCCTTCCAAACCCTGGGGATAACACCCAAGAGAATTGGCAGTTAAAAAACCTGTGTTAATTACTCCGCAGAAAGCTGCAGCAAGAAAGGACCAAGCAAATCTGCTGCAGCGGATTTGATTTTTTACATCAATTTTAAGCAAGGCATCATGCACATGAAAACAAAGTTTACAAAGTTGATACGGGGAACATTTTTAGCTCAACTCTAAAACAAATATATGTTAAAACACATCCAAACACAATTCCTAAGAGCAACATTAGAAAAACTATTCCAGGGAAGCGGGTCTCTCCCACCATGCCGGGCTCTGAGGAGACAGGGAGAGAATAGAAATACAGTCAGGTCCAAAAATATTTGGAAAGTGACAATTTTGTTGTTGTAAAGTAGTCAAAAGATTAGTATTTGGACCCATATTCCTAGCATGCAATGACTACATCAAGCTTTTTCAGTGTAAACTTAAACGACTCAAACCGGATATGAAGTCTGTAGAAAAAATAATGGGGCAAAATGTTTTTAAATAACATCATCTTTGAGAACTATCACCAAAATAAAAAAAATCTTAAAATCTGAAATTCCAAAAATGTCATGGCATGGGGCACCCATTGATTTTGTTATAATGTTTAAGTCACTCAGATAGCATTAGGACACGGCGTAAGCCATGGCAAAATGTGTATAATTGCAGGAAATTAGCTATAAAATGGAAAACTTTTGTATATGCGGCCATGAGGAGAGTCTCTAAAACTGTGCCATTGACCACACCCACTACTTAAAAAAAATTAAAAACATTTTTACAATAAAAGTGACTCCAAAATGATACAATACATTATTTACCATTCATTTCTATTGGGCACAAAATAATCTGAAACAACCAAAATGCACAACACAACAGCAAGCTTGACCAGCGTAAGAACTCCCTGCCCATAGAATGATGAAATCACCACTGTTTTTCTGGTCAGATCATGTGTTCCCGGGAAAGAATCCTGGCCCTAGAAGTGACCGTACCTTGGCATCTCTCCGTCACAACCCTGGAGGCTTTAGAGAGCCCATTGCTGGCAGTACAGGTGAAGGTGGCATTTCTGTTGGGGCTGTAAGACGTCCAGACGACAGAGACGTTGGTGTTGGGATTCCCCTTCCAGAAGGCATCCTCAAACACAGCCTCTGGTTCCCAGGAGAGGTGGGTGTCCTTCACTGAAGAGGAGCACTGAAGAGCCATCACACAATGGCTGTCCTTCAACATGCTGAAGACCTTACGGACGCTGGGCTTGCTGAGACGCTCTGGACATTTGAACGGAAATACAGGAAGCTCTCGTGAATAGAAAACACATTTTCCAGAAACAAAACTGGGAATACAACATGAATACAGTAGAGTTGTTCCACCAAATGAGTACCTTTTGCATCCCTTTGATATTTTAATTAGAAATTGTGCTTAAATATTCAGTTTTAAAAGACTGTTATAAGAATAAGACCTCATAGAAAATATAATAAATCTGTGAGAAAGTGCCAAAATTCTGCATTTTAACATGTCCCTCCTGTCCGCACCTACTGTGATTTCTAGATAGATCTCAACATAATTAACCCCAACCCCAAAAGTGTTCACCATCATTGTAAAGCCCTAGTTATTTTGTTGCTTTAACAAATGAATTTCTGAAGATTATTATTTATTTCATATGATTAGTGATTCATCTTATCACATGAAACGCCTGTCCCTCATGTTAAGGTCAACCCTGTTACGTGAACTGGACTCTTGTTTTAATATTGTGAAACTATTCATATTTTTTCAAAAGAAACATTGAACATCTAATATTGAAATCATAATGTAAAAGCAGGCGAGCTGGTTCTACTCTTTTTTGGCCTTTTTCTGGTGTTTTGTGGTGGAAAACTGAGTGAGTCGAGCATAACACGTATACCCTGTTACCCATAGATAGACAGACTAGAAATGTTTAACAATACATGTTTTGGGGGCTGAAAAGCTTGCATTCAATTGCCATTTTGGGACCCTTGGGTTCTGGGCTGACTTGCGCCGGCAAATCTGATGGAAATCCTAGAGTGCACCTTTAATACAGGTACATTGTTGTGATTGAGAGCCTTACCTGTCACAGTGAGCTGGACAGGTACGTTATGCTGCTCTCCCTTATAGTCTTTAAGGAGAACAGAGTAAACCAGGGCATCCCCTATCCTCACATCTCTTATCTCTAAGTCCCCGGACGAGATGTTGAGACTTAGACGACCCTGAAACTGCCAGAAACGGTCTGTTTTGAGAAGGTGTGATTCTTTCCTGTACGTTGCAATCCAGGTGTTGTTGCTGAATATAGACCACTCTATCTTGCTCAAGATCCAGGATGAGTTGGCTCCAGAAGACAAGGTGACCGAATCTCCCAGGTAACCAGTGGTATCTCCCATCACCACTGAAACATAATGGAATGGAATGATTGTCCTGATGGTGATGGTATCATGTATAGTAATATACACAGAATTAGATAGAACAGAATTCAAATATGTATCCTTATGGTAATAACAGAGATCATCATCATTATCATCATCAATTGCTTCAATATTCTGAGAGTATAAACATAAATTATTTATTATTGTTTAAATAAATAACTGGTTTTGTGATAACTGTAATTTTAATGAGATCGTATATCATTTAGGACAATTTAGAATTTGCTTTCTGTTTCTGTTTTCTATTTCGGTCATGGGTCAAGACGTAGGCAATACGTATCAATGGAGGTTTGAAATCTTAACCTTAAACAAATTGTATCAAAAGTGGTCAAATTAGCCTAAACTACTTCATACGAGATGTGATATGGACTGATGAAAGGTTACATATACCTTGATCTTCGGTACACCATTAAAGTTCAAAAAGCTAATCGATAAAGGTGACATCATAGCAAGTGCCTTTATCAGGGTTTGGGGTCAGTCCCATTTTATTCAGATGATTTAATTCAAGAATGGACCATTTACATACAGTTGAAGTCAGATGTTTACATACACCTTAGCCAAATATATTTAAACTCAGTTTTTCACAATTTCTGACATTTAATCCTAGTAAAAATTCCCTGTCTTAGGTCAGTTAGGATCACCACTTTATTTTAAGAATGTGAAATGTCAGAATAATATTAGAGAGACTCATTTATTTCAGCTTTTATTTCTTTCATCACATTCCCAGTGGGTCAGAAGTTTACATACACTCAATTAGTTTTTGGTAGCATTGCCTTTAAATTATTTAACTTGGGTCAAACGTTTCAGGTAGCCTTCAACAAGATTCCCACAATAAGTGGGGTGAATTTTGGCCCATTCCTCCTGACAAAGCTGGTGTAACTGAGTCAGGTTTGTAGGCCTCTTTCCTCGCACACACTTTTTCAGTTCTGCCTACAAACGTTCAATAGGATTGAGGTCAGGGCTTTGTGATGGCCACTCCAATACCTTGACTTTGTTGTCCTTAGGCCATTATGCCAAATCTTTGGAAATATGGTTGGGGTCATTGTCCATTTGGAAGACCCATTTGCGACCAAGCTTTAACTTCCTGACTGATGTCTTGAGATGTTGCTTCAATATATCCACATAATTTTACTCCCTCATGATGCCATCTATTTTGTGAAGTGCACCAGTCCCTCCTGCAGCAAAGCACCCCCACCACATGATGCTGCCACCCCCGTGCTTCAGTTGGGATGGTGTTCTTCGGCTTGCAAGCCTCCCCCTTTTTCTTCCAAACATAACAATGGTCATGATGGCCAAACAGTTCTATTTTTTTTTCATCAGACCAGAGGACATTTCTCCAAAAAGTATCATCTTTGTCCCCATGTGCAGTTGCAAACCATCGTCTGGCTTTTTTATGGCGGATTTGGAGCAGTGGCTTCTTCCTTGCTGAGCGCCCTTTCAGGTTATGTCGATATAGGACTCGTTTTACTGTGGATACAGACACTTTTGTACCTGTTTCCTGCAGCATCTTCACAAGGTCCTTTGCTGTTGTTCTGGGATTGATTTGCACTTTTTGCACCAAAGTACGTTCATCTCTAGGAGAGAGAACGCATCTCTTTCCTGAGCGGTAAGACAGCTGCGTGGTCACATGGTGTTTATACTTGCGTACTATTGTTTGTATAGATGAACGTGGTACCATCAGGCGTTTGGAAATTGCTCCCAAGGATGAACCATATTTGTGGAGGTCTACAATTCTTTTCTGAGGTCTTGGCGGATTTCTTCTGATTTTCCCATGATGTCAAGCAAAGAAGCACTGACTGAAATGATGTCAATTAGCCTATCAGAAGCTTCTAAAGCCATGGCATCATTTTCTGGAATTTTCCAAGCTGTTTAAAAGGCACAATCAACTTAGTGTAAGTAAACTTCTGACCCACTGAAATTGTGATACAGTGAATTATAAGTGAAATAATCTGTCTGTAAACAATTGTTGGAAAAATGACTTGTGTCATGTACAAAGTAGATGTGCTAACCAACTTGCCAACACTATAGTTTGATAACAAGACATTTTGGGAGAAGTTGAAAAACAAGTTTTTTTTAAACTTCCGACTTCAACTGCGCATTTTCAATGAGGATTTCCTTTAAAGTCTTGTAATGTAATTTCAATTGACTTACTTGATTGAAACAGAATTGACCTCAACCCTTCCCCTCTCATCACTCATTACTTCAATGTATTAACAATGACAGAGTTTTAGAGACCCTCAATGAAATCAAGAAACATTTAAAAGTAAGCAGCCTACCTGGTAAGATTGTAAGAAGAGCGAGAACAACACATGCCATATTGAAATGTGACCTTCAAAATGGATACTGTTCCGCCTTCTAGTGACAAGTTTGATGCAGAGAGGCTACATCCTCTTTTGTTTGTGGTTAGGCTTCCGCTTCGTTAACATACTTGTCAAAAAACAGTTTGTCAAAAAGTCACAAGTATAAAAGGTTATTCCACACTATTCCTTTGAATTGTACATTCAGCATGAATTCTCTGACAAATCTATTAATATAAATTGTCGTTCCAATACTACTATAAATTTAAATATGAGACAGAGAGACAGGGGTGGGAGGGGGGGCACATAAGCATCATATCACGAGAGATAATTTATTTAAAAGGTCGTAACAGTTTAGTCCTAAAATTATGAAAAACATTCACATCATAACTGCAATCTACAAATGTATTTCCAACATGAAGTGATACTAAAAAATATCAAATAAAATGCAGTTATGTAGAAAAAAAGAAAAAAAAGCTACCATTGTCTCGAACATATGGTACACATATAAAAAGATAAAACCATTTATATACAACAATAGGAGACAGACTACAGCAGCTCTAAGCTGCCAGAGCCCAAGAACCGTTGTTTGTACTGGACCCATAAGGACTGTTGCTGATGTTCACCTCAGAGCCTTGAATCGAACAAATCAGATCTTAAACTGCACGCAAGTACAGGTTAATAAAAACAAATGTGTTGGTTTGTGTGTTTAGGCATGGTCAAATGTTCAAAACAGTACAGTGGTCATGTGGTACACATGACTATGGATGTGTCTCTCTTTCTTCCAAAAAATGACTGATGACTGGTATAAGTAATATGGTGGAAACTCCCACTAGCCCTGGCCTCCACCAAGGCAATGCTTTTGATGGGAAGTAGTAAATGAGTCCACAATTCAGGAGAAATTAGATATTATTGGGACTCAGCCCTATATCTGATATGGACTTTTATTTGGCACGAAAAACAAAAATAACCTCTCATATCATGACGACAATAGGTTCAGTCTGTTTTTTGTATCTGTTCCGTCTTCTTCATTATAAAACCAACACTGGAATACACATCAAAAGTCCCCAGCATAACATCCATTAATTAACGTCACAAAAAATATCTTAAAACGTTTCATTTCTTATGAAAATCAGCTGGTCAGTGTTTCAACTAAACATTCATCAGCTGTCCCTAGAACAACCCACTTCCTTTGGACCAGGGTCAGATTTTGTCCAATGAAAATGGTTCCACTGTCAGGAAGCAGTCAGTTTATTTGTCGACTCAGTGATTCCAATCACCTGATTGGTTGACGTCGTAGCTAATTTGCAACTTTTGCAAGCACGTAACTTTTCTAGTTCTTTTTTTTTTTAAATCAAGTCTTCCTATTCACATTTATCTTTAATATTTTATCAGTTCATTGGTTAGTAATGTAGTAATGTCAACTTCAAATAATGCGGTCCAGTTACTGTCAAGGAATGAGAAACATACAAGTCCCAATGACTAACACAGTAACACACACAAAGACATTCACACACAGTTAATAAAACGGGATAGCCACAGAGGTCTCTCCTCCAGCCCTTGGTAGCAGACGCCACATTTCCACTGCTTTGTGCAAAAAAAGAGACAGATAGCCGTCTTCTCTCCCTTTTTCACACAGAGGTCAATACTGAGAGAGATGGGCTTTGAGGAAAGTTGAAGCATAGGTTCCCTCTTCCTCTCTCGCCCCCCTAACCACTACTTCCTCTCCCTCTCTACACAGAGGTTTCCGACTGCAGCCTCATGACAAACTTGTGGCTCTTGGGGTCGATAAACTCCTCCCCCAGGTGGAGGAAGGGGAGGGGTGTCACCGTGACAACCAGGGAGAAGTCGAGACGTCGCAGGGAGAAGACGAGACCCCGACTCAGGGCTGATGTCACCGGCTCCTCGCTCACTAGGGTCCACTGGCGACCCATACCGTTCTCCCGCTGGTACTGCAGCGTGGGGCCTGGAGAAAGGTAGCGCTCCAGGAAGGCCTGAGAGAAACACACAGAGAAGAAGCAGATAGACAGCCAGCCAGGGTGGGACGTCATATCGATAGTGGGGCAACCGCTAGGAGTTAAGTGTTTGTAGTGTGCAATTTCTCTCCGTGGAATGTAAAGTAGGCTAGATATTATTCCTCAGGGGAAACATGCTTATATCAATCCCTTTACGGTCAAGAATAGTGTCTTATATGGGCTGTTATTTGGGGTATAATACGGGTCCTATTTAAGAGCGTAGGGGTCATATGTAAAGGGTATAGGTGTCATGTTGTGAGGGTGTGGGGGTCATGTTGTGAGGGTGTAGGGGTCACATTGTGAGGGCATAGTGATCATGTTGTGAGGGCGTAGTGATCATGTTAAGGGAATGGTGGCTCACCTTGGGGGTCATGTTGTGCGTGATACAGAACTGCAGGTGGTTGATAATGCTCTCCATGCTGTGATAGGGTTGCTGGCGCGTGGTCCTCAGGTACTTCTGCATGGCCCGGGCCATGGGGGCGAAGATGGCCTGAGCTGCCTCCCGGGGGTCCATCACCTCACGGGGGTGTTTAGGGGACGACGCGGCTGGCTCGTCGTCCTGGAGACGCTTGATGTGGGTGAAGGCTTCCTCTACCGCCACCACCAGCCTGGGAGGAGAAAAGGGCACGCGTAATGAGTACGCAGATGTTGTTTCAGGCTAGCATTTGTATTGCAAGCGCTAAACCGAGAGGAGCTAAAATAACGTCCACCTTATTGAAATAGCACGGGCGACGGAGAAAAACAAATTGGTACCATTTAAGGCCAAGTGGCAAACAATAATGCAGGAAATAGGGATGGGGATATGAGCAGGCAGGTCTAGGCGGATGAGATGTAGCCATTGTTTGGATGCGTCTGTAAGTTGGTGTTCGTATGTATACGTTTGTTTTTGTATTGTAACGTAAAAAAAAAGAAAGAATAGGAAAAATTCAAAAATATATATATTTAAATCTACTATTTTTTTAAACAACGGCAGCCTTTCTATACCTGGGGTTTGAAAAATCTGTGATGTTCCCTTGATTAGTCTTGAACTGTTTAACTCACCAAATGACACAAAAAAATGGCACTTTTCACAAAAGCAGTTTTTCTACAACAAATGGATTGAAATGTTCTTTCTTTGACGATCTACCCAGCCCAGCGTGTCTCCCCTCCTCACCTGGCCTTGCGCTTGCGGACCCTGCGGTCCATCTCTGCCTCCTCGTAGTAATACTCGTTGTGGGAGTTGTCTCTCCTGCGGGCGGCTGCAGCGATCATCGCTCTGGACTGACCCGTAGAGTTGTTAGTGTTGTTCTCTGGAAGAAAAATCACAATAAAGAAAAAGGATCAACAAACATCTAATGTTACAATTTCTTTGCTAAAAAAAAGAACACATAGAAGACAGAGGCGAAGAGGTGAGAAAATGACTGAGGGAAAAGAGGGGCGAGACGATGAGAGACGGAAAGGATAGCATTCGAGACTTACCTTCACCCAGAGTGTAGACTTTGAAGCCAGAACTCTTCTTAGAGAGGATGGACTTGGGCAGGTTGAGGAGGGCAGGGTTGTAGACTGGGAAATCACTGTAGTACTGGTCCAGCACCCACACTGCTGCCCTCTGAATACTGGAGAACAACAAGGAAGGTACGAACCCTTATTAATCTATGTCATTACTATGGAATATGTCCTTATCATCATCAGTAGCAGCATCATCAGTATCCCTTTGGCAGCATCTTAACTCTGGCGATGTGCCCTTGAGCAAGGCACTGAACCCGAGGTGGTCCTGCAGCTATTTTAGATGATCAGCTGGGTGGGGTATAGTTGCACCCCAGGCCTTGCTGCTACAAACACACTAAGGTGGGAACCAGATGACTAGCGGAGCAGACACAACCGCTCCCATTTGATCATACGCATGACTGCTAACCAAATAGCCTGGTGCAAACCAAAACATTTTGAGGGGGAATAAACATACACACACATTATTTTTTTTCTTTGTATTATTATTATTATTATTATTATTATGATGTTTTGCTGTATATCTTTGTATTTTACATTTGGGTGAGTGTCCTTGTCTATCAGTGTACCAGTGTTGTGTTACTTGTCATGTTTTGTGTCTTGTGTGGATCCCAGGAAGAGTAGCAGCTGCCTCTGCAAAAGCTAATGGGGATTCAAACAAAGAAATGAAGAGATTTGTATGCAAATAGCCCAAACAAACTGACTGATGAGGTAATGCGGGTTTCGGTTAATCTCCGACTGACAGATTTGCAGGCCAACCACAATATCATAAGTCTCTGAAATCAGAGTACTAGGTTACTAAAAATGCAAACAAACCAAACAACCTTTACACAGAAGCCCACACAATAGAAACCCACTCCCCAATCTCTGTACAAAACAGCATGTAAACGACAAACACAAAACACCTCAAAACACAACCACACGTCTCCAAGACTCACCTGAGATGTCCCACGTTGTAGAAGCGACTTTCCCCGTCAGTTGTGCGCACCACCTTGAGGCAGAAGGCAGGCTGCAGGTGTCTGACCTCCAGCAGCACCAGGGCCAGGTACTGGATGAAGAGCAGCGCGTCCACCAGCGACGCCGCGTACCCCACGATGCCCCTGTAGTCCCTCTCCCGGGGCTCCAGCACGCGCACGCCGTAGAACAGCCAGTAGGAAGCCACGAACAGGAAGACGAGCGCCAGCAGCAGGCAGCGGAAAACGTAGAAGCGAGGCAAGGTAGCGCGCGGCGGGCGCAGGAACAGAGCCCAGGTGGAGATGAGGAGGACCAGGAGCTTAAAGGCCAGGGAGACGTAGAGACCCTCGCAGGGCGTGCCGCAGGGCTCCAGGGCCTCGCGCCACAGCAGCTGCGGCAGAACCAGGAAAGCCAGGGGGGTGACCAGGGCGAAGAGGCCAAGGACGGCGCCCAATCCTGGGCCCAAGAAACGCCGGCATTCCAGCGGGGAGGACTCCTCGAGCTCCTTGGAGACGCGCGTCAGGTCCTCGTTAGAGACGCTGTGTTCTGACGTGCCAGTCTGTACGGTGGTCGTCTCACCCCAGTTATCATCCTGGAGTAGGGAGAGGGGGGGGGAGATTTCTTTGAGCATATGTTGGGAGGTGTGATAGGGAAGAGGCAATATTACCTGAACAAATGGGAGAAGACAAGAGGATGAGTGATAAGAGACAGAGTAGACAGAGAGAAACTAAAGCCAGGTATTGACCCCCCAATCAAAGATCAGGGTGTGGAAGTGAGGGGAGATGTACTGTAGGAAAGAAGTGAACTCTGACCCGATCGTCTCCGCGGGTGGACTCGGTGTCCAGTAGAGGCTCTCCAGGGGCATGGATGGTGACCGACTTGTCTCCACGACTACTGCCGTCTCTGCTCTTGGAGCGGTGCCTGTCCCGCCTATCCCTGAACATCACACACAGAGACAGAAACGTAAAGGGTTAACCGTAACTGTCATGGTTTTCTATTTTTGGGGGAGGTTAACCAAACCGGGTCAACAAAGTTATACACAGCTTCCCTGACCTGCATGTTCACGCAAGTGAGAGTGTAGAAACAAGAGAGTGAGTGTGAGTACATGTACAGTATAAGTATCTATGTCGTACACGTGTTACCCACCTGTGCTTCCTAGAGTTGCGGGAGTGTGAGGACTTGTAGGAGTAGCCCGAGTACTGCGACTCGTTGTCCATGTCAGAGGCCGGTGGGCGGGGTTTGCCCCTGTGGGCACCTCCTCCCCCCGTGCCGTGCTGCCCGGCTCCGCCCAGCTGACTCTTGCGGTGGCTGATGGACTTGGATGAGAGGGCCAGAGGCAGGCGGAGGAGCTCAACCTTACTCCTGAAGGAATCTATCTTGAAGGCCGGAGGAGAGGGGGAGGGGGGGACAGACCTGACGGAGGGGGGAGAGGGGTGGTGGGCGAATGAGGAGATAGAAAACTGTTTATTAATGTGTTATTAACATGTCCGTCACACTATTACCATGTAATTAGTCCGATCAGACAGACAAGAGGTCACAACAGGACTAAAGGGCACGTTGTGGAGAAAAGAAGAGCTCAAAGGGATAGCTTTTATATAGGACTCTAAACAGCAATGTGGGAAAAAAACTCTTTTAATTTGCTTGCATTGCCTCGTCACTCTGTCTGGGATATGAAGGAACTCAGTGAGTTGGCAGTTTGCTTTCATTTGATAAAATTAGGATTATTTCGCAGCCCATTTTAGGTTGCTCTCACAAGACACAAACACATTAAACAGAAGGATTTTCCATATTTGGGAGATGGGTTATAGCAGCTGAAGAAGCCTCACAATGAAGTTGTGGTATAACTTCAGAGGTTATTAACCTCGTTTATACTCTCCTGGGGTAGAAGCTCAATTTCACTCCTCATACGTAAGTTCAGATGTTAAATGGTGTGTATTTTCCAGCAACAAAATGCATTTCACCAAGTTGACAGGAGCTTGCCACTGCCTTTTCATATTCCCGATTGTGCACACACACACACACACTGCATTCCCTGCCATCCCCTGTGGTCTCCAGGGCAACAGAGCTTGGCTATTACTATGGGGATGAATAAGAGGCGATGGGCGAGAGGGGATTGGGGGGTGTTACCATGGTGGCCTGACCAACTCCCCACCTTCTCTCCCACTTGGGTCTAGAAAGACACTCGGGTTCTGAACTACTCCATCCTGATTTTGCCAGTATGTGTTTACATCAGGTAATATGTTGCAAAGAACCCAATGCAATTTCAGCTGGACTGGCACTGCTACCTCCAATGAGAGAGGCATTGATTCTTAATGTGATAATGTGTAGTGAATGAAAAACTTTCTGTCGCTCTCCCTCGTCTCTCGCTCCAATTCACTCCTCAACCCTTTTTGGGCCCTCACAATAGGTTTCATGTGCGAATAAGACAGGAGCTTCTTGGTTAAGACACACACACACACACACACACACACTCTATTCATACAAATGCCAATGACATTAGCTAGAATTCTATACATGGCTTCTAGAGGCCGAGAAGTCTAAATCATTTAAAGAACGATGACAACAAAATGAGGACGTTTGCAGAAACACCAACTGTTTGCCCAGGTGCCTTAACAATGAATGAAATAGCTGAATAAGAATGAAACCGACAGAAAAAAATATACAGTGCCTTGCGAAAGTATTCGGCCCCCTTGAACTTTGCGACCTTTTGCCACATTTCAGGCTTCAAACATAAAGATATAAAACTGTATTTTTTTGTGAAGAATCAACAACAAGTGGGACACAATCATGAAGTGGGTCGCCATTTATTGGATATTTCAAACTTTTTTAACAAATCAAAAACTGAAAAATTGGGCGTGCAAAATTATTCAGCCCCCTTAAGTTAATACTTTGTAGCGCCACCTTTTGCTGCGATTACAGCTGTAAGTCGCTTGGGGTATGTCTGTCAGTTTTGCACATCGAGAGACTGAATTTTTTTCCCATTCCTCCTTGCAAAACAGCTCGAGCTCAGTGAGGTTGGATGGAGAGCATTTGTGAACAGCAGTTTTCAGTTCTTTCCACAGATTCTTGATTGGATTCAGGTCTGGACTTTGACTTGGCCATTCTAACACCTGGATATGTTTATTTTTGAACCATTGCATTGTAGATTTGGCTTTATGTTTTGGATCATTGTCTTGTTGGAAGACAAATCTCCGTCCCAGTCTCAGGTCTTTTGCAGACTCCATTCTTCCAGAATGGTCCTGTATTTGGCTCCATCCATCTTCCCATCAATTTTAACCATCTTCCTGTCCCTGCTGAAGAAAAGTAGGCCCAAACCATGATGCTGCCACCACCATGTTTGACAGTGGGGATGGTGTGGTCAGGGTGATGAGCTGTGTTGCTTTTACGCCAAACATAACGTTTTGCATTGTTGCCAAAAAGTTCAATTTTGGTTTCATCTGACCAGAGCACCTTCTTCCACATGTTTGGTGTGTCTCCCAGGTGGCTTGTGGCAAACTTTAAACAACACTTTTTATGGATATCTTTAAGAAATGGCTTTCTTCTTGCCACTCTTCCATAAAGGCCAGATTTGTGCAATATACGACTGATTGTTGTCCTATGGACAGAGTCTCCCACCTCAGCTGTAGATCTCTGAAGTTCATCCAGAGTGATCATGGGCCTCTTGGCTGCATCTCTGATCAGTCTTCTCCTTGTATGAGCTGAACGTTTAGAGGGACGGCCAGGTCTTGGTAGATTTGCAGTGGTCTGATACTCCTTCCATTTCAATATTATCACTTGCACAGTGCTCCTTGGGATGTTTAAAGCTTGGGAAATCTTTTTGTATCCAAATCCGGCTTTAAACTTCTTCACAACAGTATCTCGGACCTGCCTGGTGTGTTCCTTGTTCTTCATGATGCTCTCTGCGCTTTTAACGGACCTCTGAGACTATCACAGTGCAGGTGCATTTATACGGAGACTTGATTACACACAGGTGGATTGTATTTATCATCATTAGTCATTTAGGTCAACATTGGATCATTCAGAGATCCTCACTGAACTTCTGGAGAGAGTTTGCTGCACTGAAAGTAAAGGGGCTGAATAATTTTGCACGCCCAATTTTTCAGTTTTTGATTTGTTAAAAAAGTTTGAAATATCCAATAAATGTCGTTCCACTTCATGATTGTGTCCCACTTGTTGTTGATTCTTCACAAAAAATACAGTTTTATATCTTTATGTTTGAAGCCTGAAATGTGGCAAAAGGTCGCAAAGTTCAAGGGGGCCGAATACTTTCACAAGGCACTGTATATGGCCATTTAACATTTACTGGGGAATAGGCCTCTTTTGAGAGAACCTGAGTAGCTCACGGAAGTAAAGGTCTCACCAAATTCATCAGGACAGCTATATAGAAAACAGGAGAGGTAATGATGTCAAGAAGTTAACTACTTTTTGGTTATTAACTGTGTTAGAGAGAGTAAGCTAATAGCAATGTCGGCTATACTCCTTTAAACTCAAGTTAAAACAGTCTGTGCTAGCCGCAATCCTTGGGACGTCCCTACGCCATTTAAATTGGTTAAGGTAAGGATTATGGTTAGGGTTCAGGATGTCCCAAGTATCCTGTATAGCACTGACCAAGTTAAAACTATTGGCAAAGATCATCATTGCTGATGAAAACCTAAGGCATTTTTAACTCAAATACTTCTAATAATGAAAAGTCATTATTACTTAAAATGGTTGTGGTACTGACTCAAAACTAAATGAGAAGTCACATCAACTCTATTTTTTAAAAGTTACAATAACAAATCACTTTTTACCCCCAGGATGCTCTACTGCAGGTAGATTTTTTGGAACTGTTTATAATACGTGTTTTTGCATGTACATTGGGTGATTAACTGATTAATTGTATGCTACACAAAGATAAATAAATGTTTATAAACAAATCCAATCATTTAGTTCGATTTTTAGCACCACTTACTGAAATGGTCATTCCAGTTTAAAATGGCTTAGGTATTCTCCTCACACTGTTCCTAACGCTGGCAGACATTATGAATGCAGGTTGCGGGTGAATAAAAATGTAAATTGTTGGAGTTCTTAACTCTGGCTGGATTCCAATAGGAATTACACATCACTTGGCAAGTCCACATAATGCAACTTGCAGATAAGGTTGCAAAATTTGGGTACATTTTCAAAGGTTTTCCACAAATCTGGGAATTTTGGTTAAATTACAGGAATTTTGCAACCCTACTTGCAGGGCTGATGTGGCCTGTATAAACCATGAGTTTCAGGCCACTGTATTAGGGTAAAGCTAGGCTTCAAAATAAGGCCGTACAAGATATGTAATGTATTGTCATAAAAAGTTTAATTATAAAGATAACATTCCCCTAGGACCTCACTTTGTGAAGGGCACAGAACTGAAAATAAATACATTCAACAACCATGTCTCTATTACTAACAAATCAGTTTGAGTAACGATTACTAAAAAAAAAAAAATAAGTAGCTGTACTCAGATATATGAAGTGCAACGGGTTTCCTCAAAAGTTGTGAGTAATGGTATCACATTGGGGTTTACAGTGTGGGTTCAATCGGAGTTCACCCTCTGTACTGGACCATAGATGTGGTAAGAAGTCATGTTAAGATGTCGTCCACTGTCAGCTCGGACTATCGTCTCTTGCCTCTGCACCACTCTCCCACCATCCTCTCCCAAAAGCCAAACTGCCTTCTTTCTTGACTTTATTTTGTGAATGTGAATCACTGCTAAAAGTAGTTTGACTCCCTTCAGATTGGTTTATTCAATGACTCATCCAAATCAGATTTGCAAAAGGCAAATAAGCTTTTTCAAATCTGTCCTCTCTCTCACACACACACAGTAATTACAGTATCTGGCATTGTTTCACAAGCAGCAGGGCACTATTGTGGTTGATGTGTGGAGGTGTGGTCATGAGTGTGTGTTGTATAGCTTAGTGGGGATATTACATGACCTATTATTCTCCATTTCTTCTCTACCAGTTAACCCGAGACAACCCCCCCACACACACACTTAGAACTTAAATGTTTCAGACACGGATATATTTCATTTATATTTACATTCCACTGTTAGTATTAAGAAAATGCACACACATTTGCTTAACAAGTCACACAATAATTTGAATGGACTCACTGTGTGTAATAATTGTGTTTAACATTCTTTTTAAATGACTCCCTCATCTTTGTACCCCACACTCACAAGTAAGGTCCCGGAGTCGAGGAGTACATTTCAAACACAGATTCAACCACAAAGACCAGGGATGTTTTCCAATACCACACAAAAAAGGGCACCTATTGGTAGATGAATATCCCATTAAGCATGGTGAAGTTATTAATTACCCATCGGATGATTTAGCAATACACCCAGTCAGTACAAAAATACAGGCGTCCTTCCTAACTCAGTTGTCGCAGAGGAAGGAAACCGCTCAGGGATTTCACCATGAGGTCAATGATCACTTTAAAAACAGAATTTAATGGCCGTAATAGGAGAAAACTGAGGGTGGATAAACAATATTGTAGATACTCCACAATACTATCCTAAATTACAGAGTGAAAAGAAGGAAGCCTGTAGAGCAGGGCTCTGCAACCCTGTTACTGGAGAGCAACAGTCCTGTAGATTCTCTCTCCAACCCTAATCTAGCACACCTGATTCTAATAATTAGCTGGTTGATAAACTGAACCAGGCAGTGGTGTAAAGTACTTAAGTAAAAATACTTTACTTACGTAGTCCTTTAGTTTTTTGGGATATCTGTACTTTACCATTTATATTTTTGACAACTTTTACTTTACTACATTCCTAAAGAAAATGTACTTTTTACTCCATACATTTTTTTGTCCTCACAACAAAGTGTTATGTTTGTGCAAATCCAACACAACACATCAATGAGTACCACTCTTCATATTTTCAAGCATGGTGATGGCTGCATCATGTTATGGGTATGTTTGTCATCTGCAAGAACCTGGGAGTTTTTTCAGGATAAAAAGAAACAGAATAGACCTTAGCAAAATCCTAGAGGAAAACCTGGATCAGTCTGCTTTCCAACAGACTTTCGGAGACAAATTCCCCTTTCAGCAGGACAATAACCTAAAACACATGGCCAAATATCCATTGGAGTTGCTTACCTAGCCAACATTGAATGTTCCCGAGTGGCCTGTTTATAGTTTTGACTTAAAAATGTATGGCAAGACTTTAAAATGGCTGTTTGGCAATGATCAACAACCAAATGATCAACAACCAATTTGACAGAGCTTGAATAATTTTTTCCGACTGTACAAATGTTGCAAAATCCAGGTGTGGAAAGCTCTTGGAGACTTACCCACAAATTCTCACCACTGTAAATGCTGACAAATGTGATGCTAACGTGTATTGACTCAGGGATTTGAACGCATATGTAAATTACATATTTAATTTGCAATAAATTTGCAAAAAAATCTAAAAATATGTTTTCACTTAGTCAGTGTGTTTAGATGGGTGACAAAAAAAAAAGATGTAATCAATTGTTGAATTCGGGCTGCATCACAACAAAATGTAGAGTAAGTCAAGGGGAGTGAATACTGTGGAAGGCACTGTAAACCCCTAGTTTGTGGGATAGTGTGTGTGGTAGAATAAATGTGTGTTCCTTTAATTCCATTGCAGTGCACTGCAACCATTTAACTGTAGGACTCCAATTTAGGCAACACACAAATGTTCTGGGTATTCCATCTGGAACCTCAAAAGGCACCTGCGACTTCATAATAGGCTGTAAAAGTTATAGCCCCTAGTGGCACTGCTGTCGAAATGCCGGGGGCTCTCCTCCCTTCCACAGGCCTCGATGAAAGCCTCGGAGGCGCAGCAAGGCGCTAGAGCGTGGCGGCGCCTCAGCCCAGTGTAACTCAACTAATCGAGCCACAGGCTTCATGGGGCCTATCCATTACGAACCGGTCTCATTCCAACAATGAGACGCATGCAACTCAAACGCGCAGATATGTTTAAAAATGGGTCAGAATTGCCTTTTTCCCGCAAAATATTAGCTACGTTTGTCGGTGAAGGTGTGTTTGTGCGAGCCGACTTGAAACAATGTAAAACGTCTCACGCCCATGCAGCAGCACGGATATGTGGGTTGCCAATACAGATTTTTAGGGGATTTGTTTATAGTCTGGACGAAAAACCGTCAGCATGCTCACATTCATCAACATAAACTGTTATTAGCCAGTTTTATACCTGTGCTATATTTGGCACACATGCGTAAAAGTGCAATTTGGGTGACAAGTGAGATACTTCATCATGTTGTTGCCTAGAGACATGCAAACTCAAACTCATCAATGGATTCAAATCGGAGTTTAATTTATCGGACTAAACTGCAAGTGGCTATCATCAAGCCATAATGGTTTACAGATACTGCGCCAATGTCAACGGATAATGTTCTAATTACATTTTCTAATAAATTGACCAAATATCCTAACCATCAATGCCACCTATTCATTAATGATAAACAATCGGCCAGCAATCGAAGGGGAAATGAACGGTCCCAGAGTGCTTTGAATAGAGAGGCTGTGAATGACAAACCTGCCACGGAAAAAGGAAAACTATTTTAGAATACATTTTTAAAAAGACTCCAAGCTGTTCAGAAAGCTTACCTTTCTTTTCAAAATGTGATACCCAAATGGGTGAACGTGAATCGTAGCCTAAAAATCTGGACACAAAGAAAACCCTAAACAGTGACTCAAATCAGGCGGCGGAGATGTATCCTAATTCAGTTTCTTTTCCAAATACATCATTCGGGAAGGAAAGGTTTGTAACTTGATTCCTCTTCATATACAATATAATTTATTCAACTAAAAATCATCCAGGCTATACAAAAGCTATGAGCCGCATCCATTCTCGGTTTCTGCATCTGTTCTTTGCTGGAAGCCCCGCTGCGCGTGTGAATACAGTCATTCATCACCGAGAGGGGTGCGCGAGGCAACGCTCCACAGAGACGCAAATGCTTTTGTATCCCGTTAAATTACAGAATACAATCCATAAAGATAATCCAAGTGTAGGCTTTATCGGACAACTGATATAAATTCAAAATGTTCAGTTCTTAGGAGCTCACATTTCTTGCGCTCTTGTTCTGTGGTCCCTTGTAACGACAGAACACGCCGCCGGGTTTGGGACAATTGCTCGCCCCCTTTCCAAAAGGGCTAAACTGCGTTACACGGTCCCTCGCGGTTTGGAATATTCAGCCCCAGGTTCCCGATTGGTTTCTGTTTCCTCGTATGGAAACGGTTACCCAGTCAGTCTTTCTAGATAACTAAGATCCAGATTAGTCTTTCCTCCATTCAAAAGTACTCTTTTGCTTTCCAACCCTAAAAATCAATGGCCTCCCTCCACTCGCCAAAGTCCCCAACAGTGCTCCGCCTCCACTCGCTCCCCTCCCCCTGTTCATTCTGTTCCGACACTCACCTCTACTTTCTCTCGTCGACGAGGGCAGGACCATGGTGTAATCCTGCCCTGTTCTCGTCTTTACGAAGGACGATCACAGAACAGCAGTTTGTCCCAGAACAGATCTACTACAAATGCGTAATCCTCCCTAAACCGTCTGTTTCATACAAAGCTAACGCTGACCCGTAGATGCTCCCCGAATTTAACAAACCTAACAGATGCAGGCCTATTTCATGTAGGCTGTGCCCCAAAAGCAGGTATAAGACCCAAATACTAGCTTACAATTCTGAATTAATTCAACTTCCAGGCTCTTCAATGTAACGGATTTGGGATATTTGGCCAGACGGTGACGGGCTTGTTAACTGCCCCAGTGAACGTGGCCCTGAGCATGTAGCAGTGTGTGGAATGCAATTTCTCATACCTCAGTTAAAACACAAGACTTGACACATTACCAAACACAACATAAAACACACTTAACTCTGATATACATTGACTGCTCAACTGGAAAGTGCATGAGGCTTAACAGAAACCTACCAACTGTGCACAAATCCCCATAAAAGGGTCGAATATATCCTATACCAATTTACAGGTGAATCTCAATTGTTTCCTTGTGTACTCTTCTCACCTCCTTCTCAAAGCACATTGGAGGACAAAGTCAGGGGTTCCTTCCCTTGGGTCATCTCCAATGCATTTTTAGAAGGAAGCAAGGAGAAAGGACACAAGAGTCAAGGAAATACAATTGAGATGCACCAATCATGTCATGGCCCTTGGAGACAGATCAGTTAGGATTTCTCCTATTGAATATAATATTTCCTAGCCCCAAAGTTTAATACTTGGCTTACTTTGATTCCTATAAAAAGGAGTGTAGGCCACTAAACGAATGTCCTCTGCCTCACTCGGTTCGGGGGCAGGTTTTTCCAGGTCACACCGGTTAGTTACTAGGGCTGCCGCTCACTGTGATCTCTACCTGGACGTTTCTCCTCAAAGTGGTCGACTTCAATACGGGCATTGAGCTCGAGCGAAATAGGCCCGATATTTCTGTAGACTCAATATTGGATATAAAATGTATGAATAAATATGCTTTGGTGTAGCTGCATTTGGTCAGATCTATATATGTTCAAGGCAGAATAAGTTTCTTTTTCACATCAGCCAGGGAGAGTTAGGACTCAAGTTCCGCTCCAGGACTTTCAAAACAGTTCTTTTTAATGTCACAAAACACATGTTCATTTTCCTTCTGTGCAGCTAACAATCTCCCCTTTTTCTAAAAAACAGGGGAGAGAAAATAACTTACATCTTGTTTTGATCGAATCTACAAAAATCAAATCAAAAGAAAGGACTAAGGCTTTACAGAAGAAAAAAAAGATTCACATATAAAACAAGGTTGTGATTTCTATATTACATGAGTGAACAAGATTTAAACAAGAGAAAGGATCGTTAAAGACCTCTGTATGCATACAGTAGTTTGCACTGTGCAGCAGTTTGCTGTGCAACGTTTGACAAAGGGAAGAAACATCAGTTCTAACCTCTGTATGAGCGAGGTGCGTACACAAACTCAGACTTCTGACAGACCAACCCCAGTATGAAAAACCTTAAAAGACGCTAAAAAGAAGAGGTAGAAAGTACAAAGATGGAGACTGAAAAAAATGCTTCTCAAGAGGGTAAGTGAATGGAGAGATGGACGAATAGAAAAGTTAGAAAGTAAGAAAATGTATGAGAAAATAGTCTGGAATTGTCCACCATGCCAAGTTAAACTGAAAACACTGCATCCCCTCAGAAATCCCATTACACACTGTGGTGTCACACACACACACACATTGTATGCTGCTGATTACACACTTGAACAAGGGATTACATAGGGTTAACAGACTTCCTCTCCCAATAAATACATGTCTGTGCCGAGGGTCTCTCAGTTCAAACGTATGCTACTTGGTATAAACAACCATCCCTTCATGTTTTGGTGTGACAATACGGTAAATACTACTCACGGTATAGTAGGGAAGAGGGGAATTCACAGTATTGTACACACCCAATACAGTAGAGCATTCTTTAGGGGGAAAAAATGACGACATGTTAGACATCTGGGTATTCATTGAACAGGTTTCCTTTTTCGTAGTAGTGATCCCTGTATGTCTAGGAGTAGTGGTGCAGAAGACGACAGCCATTCAGTAGAGAACAGTGCAGTACTAGTGTTGTAACCCTTAATATGTCGCCGCTACAGACAACCCATCCTGTAGCATAGCAGCTGTACAGAGACACAGGACTGACTGACCCGACCGGCCACCATCTTGGTTTTCCCAAAACAAAACACACCTCTTTCTTCATGTATGATTACGAAACGTACGTTTCTCATAACATGAAGAATATTATGGATGAATGATGCTTGTGTATGTTGATATCTTTACTCTTTATGACCCATTCCTTCCTCTGGGCCCAGGGCAATAAACCTGAACATATATAAACAAAAATATAAAACGCAACATGTGAAGTGTTGGTCCCATGTTTCATGAGCTGAAATAAAAAATCCCAGAAATGTTCCAAATGCACAAAAAGCTTATTTCTCTCAAATTTGGGGCACAAAATGGGTTTACATCCATGTTAGTGAGCATTTCTCCTTTGCCAAGATAATCCATTCACCTGACAGGTGTCACAGATCAAGAAGCTGATTAAACAGCATGATCATTACACAGGTGCACCTTGTGCTGGAGACAATAAAAGGCCACTCTAAAATGTTCAGTTTTGACAACACAATGCCACAAATGTCTCAAGTTGAAGGAGCGCGCAATTGGCATGCTCACTGTAGGAATGTCCGCCAGAAATGCTGCTAGATAATTTAATGTTAATTGTTCTACCATAAGCCGCCTCAAACGGCATTTTAGAGAATTTGGCAGTACATCCAACCGCAGATCATCATGTGTAATCACCGTCTCAGGGAAACTCATCTGCATGCTCGTGGTCCTCAACAGGGTCTTGACCTGACTGCAGTTCGGCGTCGTAACCGACTTCAGCGGGCAAATGCTCACCTTCGATGGCCACTGGCAAGCTGAAGAAGTATGCTCTCCCCGGATGAATCCCAGTTTCAACTGTACCGGGCAGATGGCAGACATGTGGGCGAGCGGTTTGCTGATGCCAACATTGTGAACAGAGTGCCCCATGGTGGCGGTGGGGTTTTTGGTATGGGCAGGCATATGCTACGGACAACGAACACAATTGCATTTTAATCGATGGCAATTTGAATGCACAGAGATACCGTGACGAGATCCTGAGGCCCAGTGTCGTGCCATTCATCATCTGCCATCACCTCATGTTTCAGCATAATAATGCATGGCCCCATGACGCAAGGATCTGTATACAATTCCTGGAAGCTGAAAATGTTTTTCCATGGCCTGCATACTCACCAGACATATCACCCAATGAGCATGTTGGATGGTCTGGATCAGCGTGTATGACAGCTTGTTCCAGTTCCCGCCAATACCCAGCAACTTCGCACAGCCAATGAAGAGGAGTTGGATAACATTCCACAGGCCACAACCAACAGCCTGATCAACTCAATGCAAAGTAGATGTGTTGAGCTGCATGAGGCAAATGGTGGTCACACCAGATACTGATTGTTTTTTTTTGACCAACAGATGCACATCTCTATTCCCAGTCATGTGAAATCCATAGATTAGTGCCTAATGAATTTATTTAAATTGACTGATATTCTAACTGTAACTCACTAAAATCTTTGAAATTGTTGCATGTTGCGTTTATATTTTGGTTCAGTGTGTGTGTGCACGCATACACACACACACACACACCGTTCTTCGATTGGCTTCCATGGCAGGCATACTGTAAAGCAACCAGTAGTAATGAACTACCAACTTGGCTCAAACAAGGTGCAGCTTTGACTCACAATGGAGCCGGTGATCTGTCCAGTTTCCAGTCCCTCACTAATCCAATCTGTTGTGAAGTATGGATACGCGACAGATGATGTATTGTGGGTAAAGTGCTAGGGTCCTTACGTTGTCCTGTTCATCTGTCACTTCTCAACTCTCTCCCTTGAACCATCACTACTTTGTTCAAAGTATACTAACTTCTCCTTCAAATGTAACCAACCTTACTTCCATCCAACATCTCATCCATGGCATTATTCCTTGCCAATTTAGATTCTGCCCACTCTCCACTTTCATTATGATCTATTTGCTTCTTCACACATTTCCATCACTTGTTCTCTACTTTTCAGTCTCTTCCTTTTTTTGTCCTTCATCTGTCCATCCTCTCATCCCTGGACTCCCTCTGGCTCCACAGAGGTCAGAGTTCACCCTGAACCCATGTTGGGGGCAGATCCTTCGATGTCAGGGGGCCGGGGCCATCAGTCCTGCATCACTTCCTGGTCGCCCAGGGCAACACCAAAGACATCACAGTACTTCCTGGATCCTGCTCCTACGAGCAGTGTATGCTAGGATTGGGCTGAGGGTTAGGGGTGTGAGACGTGGGGTAGGGGGTAAAGGCTGGGGTCCCAGTCCATCAGTGTGTATGTGCGTATGTCTACGGCAGAGCAGGGGTGAATGAGTCTTAAGAATTCCTCATTGAGATAACATCTTTAGAATCCAGTGGAGAGGATCTCAGGCTTAGCTGGCTCTGCTGGATGGACAAATAGAAACAGAGAGTGAGAGGTTTATCAATAACAGAACTCAGAGAATTGATTTAAACCCAAACAAAAACAACAAGAACTGCCCCCATTGAATTTCAAGGTTTGAGAAATGCCTTTGTGAAAAGGTTGTATCCAGACCATATCTTTCAACACATGGTGGGAATGACCCTTGACCGCTGAACTCACCATCCCCTGGGTTCCGGTCCAGAGACGGCGTCCTGACGACGGTTACCTGGTTGCGAGGGAGATCATCTGACTCCTGATTGACAGGCGGCTCTCTTAGTGTTTTCAGCAGCTGGTGATGAGCTGTCTCGATGTGCTGTTGGGGTTATGGGGGTAGAAAATAAGTAATAGTTAGCATGGAAATAATGTCAAAATGTATATTCAACTCTGGGTTCTAAATTGTGAGTGGATTCTCCTGTTTCTCATGTAATAGCATGTCACATCTGTGTGTGTGTGTTTAAACGCCTTACCCTCAGCTGGTGCAGCTTGCTCATCAGCTCCTCGATTGTGTGGAAAATCTCATCCACGTGTTTGATCACATAGTTCTGGAGGACCTTTTGTGATTGGCCAAGCCCTCCCTCCCGCCTCAGATTTCCTGGCTCCAATTGTTTGCCAGCAGACAGGGTGGAAGAGACCTGCCCTTCTTCCTCATGATGCTTAATGTTTGATGACATCACTTCCTGGTCCAGATCAGGAAGTTCAGTGGAGGTCAGGGTGGGGGGATCAATGACCTCATCTGTGTGACTCTCATCCAGCAGTCCGTCTCCCTGCTCTGTAGGCATCACCAGGTAGAACACGTTTCCTACAGCACAGTGGAATTAAAGGCGATCGTCAATCTTCATGGTGAATTGACAGTAGAGCTGTGAAATCTTATAGTATGTGGCCGGTGTGCATGGTCAGTAGGTATGAGTTGGAAAACGCTTCAAAATGGAAAAACTAAAAACGAGTGGATAAATGTAGGTAGAACCAAACAATCTGTGTTTCTAAAATGTTCTCTGGACACGAGCCTAGTGTAGGAATTACAAACATTCTCAGAGAGCCAGGGACCTAAATGGAAGATAGGTTTGAAAAGAACAACTGGACTGTCTACTGGAGCATTACCCCGTACACTGGTCCCGCCTCTCGGCTCGGATGATTGGTCAGAGTGGAGGTTGACATCAGTGATGTCATCAGGGATAGAAGGAGAGCCCGCAACCACAGCTGTGCATAAGAGGACAGATGGCGTGAAAGAGTGTGTGTGTGTGCGTGCGCATGTGTCAGACAGTATACATTTATGTGTAGGGGAGCATGGTAGTGTCATGGGGGTGAGAGTTTGAGTGCAAGTGAGGGAGATGTGATATTGTACGAGGGCGTGAGAAGAAGGAGGCGAAAAGCAAAACAGAGTTGTGGAAAGAGGCAGAAAGAAAGATCAGAAGTGCACCCGACCAGTTGAATCACAGAGCTTCGGGAACATGCCAAGAGAAAGGAGTGTGTATTATCAAACAATTAGAGGCACTCAGTGGTCATTCAGTGGAGTCTAGGGCTGATCCCATTTAGTTCGATTATTTGGTCGACAGATTTTTTTCTGTCGAGCAGTCTAAAATATTGATGTTTTCTGGCATGAGACACCCGTCTGATTCACGCCCGTCTCAGTGGACTAATCCATTGGAGGCCGCGGAGATAGAGAACCAGTATCACCAGTAGTACATTTACTGTTAATTACCATCAATGTTTGTTTGGTTATGGTAATTTCTGTTCATAAATTCAATACATTATTATTACAGTCTTTTACCGTTTTCATTGTCGGAGTGGACACGTTGCTGGGCACGTTGTTTGCGGACCGCACTACCTAGTCTATACTTGTGAGTTTTGGTTTATATCGTTCCATTTTGGACATGCACCTGATTATACACAGAAGAAGGCATAGGCTACCTGGCCTGCGCACAAATGTAGGTCTATAATTGTGCCCTATTGGGGATCTGATAGTATTTCTGATTGTCTTAACTGACCACCACTGTAGAACTTCTCAAAGTATTTTTTTCTTTACCTCAAAACAGCAAGTAAACAAAGTCGGACTGTTTTTTGTCTTCTTCTGGTTAGGCTAAATTTATCTCTGGCTCCCTCCAGTCATTTGTGTGTCTTAATTATTTAAATCAAAGTGTCCTTAAAGCATCCGACAAGCTCAGTACATATAGTTGATTTGATTTAAAAAAAACAGGTTGTGTCTACATGTAAAAATACACGTTTTAAAATTTCAACCAATTAATTGGTCGAAAGAACAGACAACTAGGTTGACCAAGATTTTTTGGGGGTCGGGGACAGCCGTAGTGGAGTCAGACTTGATTTGACCACAGTAGGCACCAAGAAACAAGCAGTCATTTAACCAAAACAGCCAAAGTTATTAGGTTGTTGTCTACACCTTCTGTCCCCATTACCTTTCCTCACAACATGTACACTGGAGGACCCCACCTCCGAGGGCGGGGCTTCGGAATGCTCAGCCTCCAATTGGCTGGGACTGGCATTGAGAAGAGTATCAGAGGACGCCAGTCTCTGTCTGTCATTGAGCGGGCTCCTCTCATTGGCTGTCTCGTTTGTGGGCGTTCCGTCCGAGTCGTGACTCCATCCAACTTCCTCAAAGTTGTGGAAAATCAGACGCTTTAGTATCTCCACTGAGACAGAAAGAGGAATTTAATAAATCGACAGTTGATTATCAAACAAACATATTCTAGTGACGCAAAAGTATATGTTCAAGTCAAAAGGTATCTCTTTCAGTCTCACCGTCTTCAAGAGCTGCCTCAGCCACTCCAATCTGCTTCTTGCCGTAGTCCCGTCCCTCAATGTGGAGGAAAGCCCCTGATTGTGCCGTTGGTGTGGTGGGCGTGAGCTCATTGTCCTCATCGTTAGGGGAGTTTGTCCCCATTGAAACTGCCTGCCCCGTCATCGAGTCGTCTAGGGAGAAGAAAAAGATCATCAATATGGTAAATGACAGAGAATGATACAGTATTTACTGTATAGAAATGTACTCAATCTAAATACGATCTACTCCAAAACATATGTATGGTCCCTGTCTGACACAATCTCTCTTACCTGATTGGTAGACATGGCTGCCAGTTGAGACAGGGGAAGCATTACCAAGACTCGGGGAGCTGAGTGAGAGAGTGAATTTAGTCTGGGCAGTTTTGTTTAGGACCAACATAGTGAATAGACTACAATGCCATCTTTTCAATGGTAATTGATAGAAACAGATCAGCTTAGGGATACTCACAAAATAGGTGTGGATCTGTTATTGGTCGAAGGTGAGGAGCCAGCAGCCAATGAGATGGTCTTTTCAAGTTGGTCCTTCCAGCTGTGAAAATAAATAAATAAGACTTAAGAACCAAAGCTTTTCCATGTGATAAGCAAAATGCATTAGTTAAAATGCTAATGATGACAACTCTTGTGTATAAAACTGGTGGACTATAATAGTCCTAGTATAGATATAGCTGGTCTAGATGTGCTCACATGTTTTTCTCTGAGGACGTCCCTGCTACCAGCTCGTATATCTGTTGCTCTGTTGTGCTAATGACGTACAGGGCCTTGTTATCTGAGGAAGGAATGGCACAGGATGAGTGACAGCTGTCAATCATTCAAAAAGCAACCACAGTTTTTTGGGGTATCTCATTAAGGTCTGCATCACTCAACCATGAACACTATGTAATGATCATTATTTCAACATTAAACAAAAGTATTGAGATCGTACGTTCTGATATTAAAGATGTCTATTACAGTGTTGTTACACCATTAACGGAAAACTGGTGGTTACATCTAAGCCCAACCACTGACTACTCCACACGGCCTCCCATAACCCCTGACCTCTTACCTGTGGCCACAGAGCGCACCAGCAGTGAGTCTAGCTGGATCACGGGGCTGAAGGAGGCCTTGGTATCCCCGCTACCCCCACCTCCCCCCCCCAGAAAGCGGGACGGGCAGCGCAGCAGCAGCCGGTCGTCTGGACCTCTCTGGAGCAACACCAGAAGGTCTGACAACAGCAGCGCCTGGATCTCTGGGAGCGGCAGGGAGAAACAGAACCACGTGGTTAGAACCTTCCGGGAACAATGCTAACAAAAACCTGGTGGGAAATGGATGCAAGGTTTGTAGAACGTTTGCAACCCAAAAGAGACCAGTGGGGCTTATTAGAGTGATTTAAAAAAAAAAAATTTTTTAAAGTGTCGACTACAATGACAAGGGGGTTTGACTAGATACTGTATGAGGTTTGACTCATTGTGGGGTGTGGTGGGCTTTTCTTACCCAAGGTTTTGTCTTTACTGACTTTCCAGGTGAGAGGACCCTCATGGATCATTCTCTTACTGGTCAGGTCCAGACTCTGAGAGGAGAGACAGAAGACAAAATGGTAGACATCAGCATCACCATAACAATATCGTTGGGTATGTCCAAAAAAAAAAAAACATTCCTTAACCCAGGTTAAATTACTCAACTAAATATTTCAGATCTTCGCGGAAGTCTTTATTCTCTCTCTATGCGGAAATGTTTATTCTATTTATCTTTATCCTCCTAGAGGGTCACCCGTTGAATTGTCCTGGGGTAAGGGATGTTTTTGGGATTTTCAAGTCCCTCAGTCGAGCACCTGATTCGCTTTTTTGTTTAAGCTGGACTGAAGCACGTTTGGGTACACCTTATCATTGGGTATGTGTTGGAGGAAAAATCTAAACTTTGAGAGGAATGTAAGATAAGGAAACATTAACAAGATCAAATTGGGCAGTACCTTGAACTGTGGCGTGGGGTCCAACCTGCGCTGGTATTGGTTGAGCCGCTGCCGGTGTTCAGTCTCCCTGACAACCTCGTTGACGGCCTGCAATATCCCCCGGCAACAGGCTTGAGCCTGTTGGAGAGGAGGGAGGTCTGTGGAACCGGCTAGGGGAAGAGAAGGACGTTATTCCAAGTGACATCAAATAAGCTAAAATACCATAGCCAAAGTTTGAGTCAATAGCTAGTAGCTACCTGTCTGCTTCTAGTTAGCTATTACGTGAGTGAGCAGTTACTGAAAGCCTTTCATCAAAACAAACAAGGTTTCCAAATCACCATACATTCTCCACTGGGACGTCTATCTGTGTGGTAGAAACCTATCCTACTTACCCTCTGTGTGTTTGAGGATGTTGTCCAGTAGCAGAGGGTACTTGGTGAGTCTCTGAGTCTCAGACACCAGCAGGTCCTTCAGCTGCAGCCTCCTACAGTGTGGACTGGCCTCACACTCCTGTTAACACATCAATCACCCAATACATCAATCAAATCAATCCATGAGCAGAGAAGACATTGCTTCCGGCGCCGACAGAGATGGCCGCCTCGCTTCGCGTTCCTAGGAAACTATGCAGTGTTTTGTTTTTTAACGTGTTATTTCTTACATTAGTACCCCAGGTCATCTTAGGTTTCATTACATACAGTCGAGAAGAACTACTGAATATAAGATCAGCGTCAACTCACCATCAGTACGACCAAGAATATGTTTTTCGCGACGCGGATCCTGTGTTCTGCCTTTCAAACAGGACAACGGAATGGTTCCCATGCAGCGACCCAAAAAAACGACTCCGAAAAAGAGGGAAACGAGGCGGTCTTCTGGTCAGACTCCGGAGGCGGGCACATTGTGCACCACTCCCTAGCATTCTTCTCGCCAATGTCCAGTCTCTTGACAACAAGGTTGATGAAATCCGAGCAAGGGTAGCATTCCAGAGGGACATCAGAGACTGTAACGTTCTTTGCTTCACGGAAACATGGCTCACTGGAGAGATGCTATCGGAGGCGGTGCAGCCAGCGGGTTTCTCCACGCATCGCGCCGACAGAAACAAACATCTTTCTGGTAAGAAGAGGGGCGGGGCGTATGCCTTATGGCTAACGAGACATGGTGTGATGAAAGAAACATACAGGAACTCAAATCCTTCTGTTCACCTGATTTAGAATTCCTCACAATCAAATGTAGACCGCATTATCTACCAAGAGAATTCTCTTCGATTATAATCACAGCCGTATATATCCCCCAAGCAGACACATCGATGGCTCTGAAGGAACTTTATTTGACTCTTTGCAAACTGGAATCCATTTATCCGGAGGCTGCATTCATTGTAGCTGGGGATTTTAACAAGGCTAATCTGAAAACAAGACTCCCTAAATTTTAGCAGCATATCGATTGCGCAACCAGGGGTGGAAAAACCTTGGATCATTGTTACTCTAACTTCCGCGACACATATAAGGCCCTGCCCCGCCCTCCTTTCGGAAAAGCTGACCACGACTCCATTTTGTTGATCCCTGCCTACAGACAGAAATTAAAACAAGAGGCTCCCACGCTGAGGTCTGTCCAACGCTGGTCCGACCAAGCTGACTCCACACTCCAAGACTGCTTCCATCACGTGGACTGGGATATGTTTCGTATTGCGTCAGGTAACAATATTGACGAATACGCTGATTCGGTGTGCGAGTACATTAGAACGTGCGTTGAAGATGTCGTTCCCATAGCAACGATTAAAACATTCCCTAACCAGAAACCGTGGATTGATGGCAGCATTCTTGTGAAACTGAAAGCGCGAACCACTGCTTTTAATCAGGGCAAGGTGACTGGTAACATGACCGAATACAAACAGTGCAGCTATTCCCTCCGCAAGGCTATCAAACAAGCTAAGCGTCAGTACAGAGACAAAGTAGAATCTCAATTCAACGGCTCAGACACAAGAGGCATGTGGCAGGGTCTACAGTTAATCACGGACTACAAGAAGAAATCCAGCCCAGTCACGGACCAGGATGTCTTGCTCCCAGGCAGACTAAATAACTTTTTGCCCGCTTTGAGGACAATACAGTGCCACTGACACGGCCTGCAACGAAAACATGCGGACTCTCCTTCACTGCAGCCGAGGTGAGTAAGACATTTAAACGTGTTAACCCTCGCAAAGCTGCAGGCCCAGACGGCATCCCCAGCCGCGCCCTCAGAGCATGCGCAGACCAGCTGGCCGGTGTGTTTACGGACATATTCAATCAATCCCTATACCAGTCTGCTGTTCCCACATGCTTCAAGAGGGCCACCATAGTTCCTGTTCCCAAGAAAGCGAAGGTAACTGAGCTAAACGACTACCGCCCGTAGCACTCACTTCCATCATCATGAAGTGCTTTGAGAGACTAGTCAAGGACCATATCACCTCCACCCTACCTGACACCCTAGACCCATTCCAATTTGCTTACCGCCCAAATAGGTCCACAGACGATGCAATCTCAACCACACTGCACACTGCCCTAACCCATCTGGACAAGAGGAATACCTATGTGAGAATGCTGTTCATCGACTACAGCTCGGCATTCAACACCATAGTACCCTCCAAGCTCGTCATCAAGCTCGAGACCCTGGGTCTCGACCCCGCCCTGTGCAACTGGGTACTGGACTTCCTGACGGGCCGCCCCCAGGTGGTGAGGGTAGGCAACAACATCTCCACCCCGCTGATCCTCAACACTGGGGCCCCACAAGGGTGCGTTCTGAGCCCTCTCCTGTACTCCCTGTTCACCCACGACTGCGTGGCCATGCACGCCTCCAACTCAATCATCAAGTTTGCGGACGACACAACAGTGGAAGGCTTGATTACCAACAACGACGAGGCGGCCTACAGGGAGGAGGTGAGGGCCCTCGGAGTATGGTGTCAGGAAAATAACCTCACACTCAACGTCAACAAAACTAAGGAGATGATTGTGGACTTCAGGAAACAGCAGAGGGAACACCCCCTATCCACATCGATGGAACAGTAGTGGAGAGGGTAGCAAGTTTTAAGTTCCTCGGCATACACATCACAGACAAACTGAATTGGTCCACTCACACAGACAGCATCGTGAAGAAGGCGCAGCAGCGCCTCTTCAACCTCAGGAGGCTGAAGAAATTCGGCTTGTCACCAAAAGCACTCACAAACTTCTACAGATGCACAATCGAGAGCATCCTGGCGGGCTGTATCACCGCCTGGTACGGCAACTGCTCCGCCCACAACCGTAAGGCTCTCCAGAGGGTAGTGAGGTCTGCACAACGCATCACCGGGGGCAAACTACCTGCCCTCCAGGACACCTACACCACCCGATGTTACAGGAAGGCCATAAAGATCATCAAGGACATCAACCACCCGAGCCACTGCCTGTTCACCCCGCTATCATCCAGAAGGCGAGGTCAGTACAGGTGCATCAAAGCTGGGACCGAGAGACTGAAAAACACCTTCTATCTCAAGGCCATCAGACTGTTAAACAGCCACCACTAACATTGAGTGGCTGCTGCCAACACACTGACACTGACTCAACTCCAGCCAATTTAATAATGGGAACTGATGGGAAATTGTAAATATATCACTAGCCACTTTAAACAATGCTACCTTATATAATGTTACTTACCCTACATTATTCATCTCATATGCATATGTATATACTGTACTCTATATCATCGACTGCATCCTTATGTAATACATGTATCACTAGCCACTTTAACTATGCCACTTTGTTTACATACTCATCTCATATGTATATACTGTACTCGATACCATCTACTGTATCTTGCCTATGCTGCTCTGTACCATCACTCATTCATATATCCTTATGTACATATTCTTTATCCCCTTACACTGTGTGTAAGACAGTAGTTTTGGAATTGTTAGTTAGATTACTTGTTGGTTATTACTGCATTGTCGGAACTAGAAGCACAAGCATTTCGCTACACTCGCATTAACATATGCTAACCATGTGTATGTGACAAATAAAATTTGATTTGATTTGAACTGTGTGTGCGTGTGTTACCTGGATGATGTGTGCGAAACGGGGGTCTTTGCGCTGTTTGTTCTTGATGAGCTCCAGGGCCTGAGACTGCTGACTGCACAGGTGGGACGCCTGCTCCTGAAACTCCTCCCCCGCCACGCCCTCAAACTACCAGAAAGGTACACACCGACGCCCCATTCAAAATACACCACAATTATCCCTAGACATGTTTTTTTCTTTCTATGATTTAAATCTATTTGGCAGGTATTAGCAATAGCAAAGTCTTCAAATCTAGGAATGGGCATTTGAAGTTATCAGCCATTTTTTCCCCCTCAGATATCCATACAGTAAATACATTTAGGAAAAACAAAAAAGCTCTACTTTATTGACCAATCAGAATGATGCTAGGTGCCACAACCGCAGACAGCGCACCATTTCAGGGTGCTAATTCTGACAGTATTTGGCTTAACAGTAGCCGAGGCTAAAAGCAACAGTGAAAGAGAAGTCTGATGTTCGTCATCATAGAACTGATTAGGTAAAAAATATATATATATAAAATACAGGTGCAGGTGCGCACCAATGGAGTGTCCACAAAACCTGGCATAGATCAATGCAAACCTCAATGAAATTGTATTTATTTATTTATTTATATATATATATATATATGACAGGTTTTGTGGACCCTCCATTGGTGCGCACCTGTAGGCTAATCGCTGTTTGAAGTGGGGGGGAAATAGCATACCATTGTCAGGGCTGACGGGAGGGCTAAATGCGATATGATAGTAAAAACGCCTTTCCATTTAAAACCCGACCCCATAATTAGGGTTGCAAAGCTACCGGTAAGTTGCCGGCATCTTCTGTGATTTTGCTAACGAATAGAAATGTTATGTCAATCTATGGTCATTTATAATGGAATAAATTAAAACACATTCATATATAGTATTCATTTCTTATATCTGTGTCCATATTGTCCATGAGTTTCTAGTAGATGGACCAAATGGTTCAAGAGGGGGAAAAAAGACTAATGAAAAAAAGCATCTCATCAACAATGGCATTATCTCCTCCAACTACTGACTTTCTCCACAAATGCCACCAGTTTGTTGCAAAAAAAACATTGACAACAAATACATATTCACATAGTAAAATAAAAAAGGATATTTCATATTAAACACCAACGGTATTCACTCAGTTGGTTTATATTTAGGATAATGATCTACAGCTTTGTCATTCATTTGATATGTAATAAGACCACACAGAGGGCCAGAGTTAGACACCGGTGATAATATGAGGTACCCAAAAGGGCCACTAGAGGTCTTGTGATAAATTACATTTTAAAAAACGAAGATACCAAAATGCGTTGTAGTTGACTGGTAAAAGTTGAATGTTTCCAGCAATCCTACCCATAACCTATGAGGAAAATCACTTTGTGTAAGAACTGGATATCCGATTAACACAATCCATCTCACTGACGAAGATTGGGGGGGATAATGTATATATATTTAAGAGAGCGAGAGCGAGATGGGATGACACGGTTAGTTAAACTCACCCTGGCCAGCATGATGTCACCGATGCCCTGAACGATGGGAGATTCTCGTCTCTTCTTCATGGCTTCGCACAGACTCGCTGTAACACAACAAAAACAACATTGGAGCAAGGTTGATAAAACACAACATTGGAGCAACATTGACCAAAAACAATAACTACATTGAATCAACATTGAGCATAAGCATCAATGAGACGGAATGCCACTCAAAGGCAATGCTGCAACATCGCACCAACTAAAACCATTTAAACATATGACATTTACACAGCAAAGCCACTCAAAGGGAGGACCCCTTTTATGCGACGTGGCCTTATCAGAACTTCAAATCCACATTGCTTGGATACATATCGGCAGGATTGAGAAACACGCACAGACACACACAGTGACTGACCGTGGAGCTCGTAGACCTGAGGCAGGTTGGGGAAGATGCAGGCCAGCTCTTCAGAGCTCAGAACACACCTCATCTTCTGGAAGAACACCTGATCCAACACCCTGAGTGTACGCAGGTGAGACGCCTCCGTCGTCAGCAACTCTGATAAAGGAAGGGGGGGTAGAAAGACAAGACTAAAAAGGGGTGTAAATATAACCCTCTCCTCTAATTTCCTTCTGAAATAACAGTCCCATAGATGCAGATGTCTGATAGAATCCCTTTGGGCTTTTCGCAGCCATCTTTAGAGAGGACAAGGCTTACGCGTTGTGTATATATATATATATATATGGGGTGATTTCATGTGTTAACTAATCTGATAGACAGTGGTCTTTAGAGGTTACAGGCCCAGTTATAGATGTATAGCAATGTCACGTGTTACTCTCAGCCTTGCACATTCCTGTTTCTAGACAAAGCCTGGTCAATCAGTGTTTAAAAAAAATATATATATGTTTTACCATAGATGACAGCCTGTCTGTCCACCTCTCGGGGACAGAGAGTAGCCAGGACCTGCGGGGCCACCGTCTCCTGCCAGTTGTGACTGTCCACCACGTCCTCCTCTAGGGCTGGGGCGTCAGGGAGCAAGGCCACCGGGAACTCCACACTCCTACACACAAATACGCACGCGCACACAGATATTCAATACACTTGTAAGTCCCTCAGCAAAGCTTAACACATTAGAGTAGTAAGGTTGACTTACTTTCTTCTGGAAGAGCGAGGGGTGTACGGAGGGGTGGGGTTCTCGCAGGATCTGAGGAGAACAACACACAGATTTGCTATATATTCAATGCTGCTGCTCAACCAGTCTCTAGGAGTGTGGGATTCATAGTTCCAAAGGAGTATGGGATTCATAGTTCCAAAGGAGTGTGGGATCCATAGTTCCAAAGGAGTGTGGGATCCATAGTTCCAAAGGAGTGTGGGATTCATAGTTCCAAAGGAGTATGGGATCCATAGTTCCAAAGGAGTGTGGGATTCATAGTTCTAAGGGTGTGTATGTTTGAGCAGTGTGCATGCTCCAGATCTTGGATTGGGTGTGTGTTGTAATCTCACCGTGCTGAGCTACTGGAGGCAGAGGAGGTGCTGTGGTGTAAGGGTCTCAGGCCCGGCCCTTCACTCTCCTCTCCACAGTCCTCCATGTCCACGTCGCTACGGGACCGAGGGACTGTCTCCGCCCCCGAGGACCCGCCCCGCCGACGCCCCTCTCCCTGCGCCTTCAGAGACTCACTACGAGCCAGACGCATCGACACCGTGGGGCTGAGAGAGGGAGAGACACGAATCAAACACATGCACGGGTTTGAACACACTAAGAATTTTGCACAAGGGTCGACACACACACACACACACACACACACACACTCTCTCTCCCTCCCTCTGTTACCTGTCCATGCTGTCCTCTCCCAGGCTGCTGGAGGACAGTCTCGGAGCGTCTCCCTCGGCCCCCTCTTCCCCGGGGATCTCTGTGTGGTTCTCAAACTGCTGGATGATGTTCCTCACACTGCCCGGGCGCACTGAGGAGAGGAGACAGGAGACACACAGAGAAATCAATCAATCAAACGTAAATGTATAAAAACGACATACACCGAGTGTACAAAACATTAAGAACACCTTCCTAACAGCCTTAATTGGTCAGTGCATGGACTCTACAAGGTGTCGAAAGCATTCCAAAGGGATGCTGGCCCACAGTGACTCCATTGCCTCCTACAGTTGTGTGAAGTTGGCTGGATGTCCTTTGGGTGGTGGACCTTTCTTGATACACACGGGAAACCCAGCAATGTTATATGGTTATTCACACAAACCGGTGCACCTATTACCATACCCCGTTCAAAGGGGCACTTCAATATTTTGTTTGGCCCAGTCACCCTGCGAATGGGACACACACACACACAATCCATGTCTCAATTGTCTCGAGGCTTAAAAATCCTTTTTTAACCCGTCTCCTCTCCTTCATCGACACTGATCAAGGTGGATTTAACAAGCGACACCAATAAGGGATCATTGCTTTTATCTGGGAGGTCTATGTTAGGGAAAGAGCAGGTGTTAATGTTTTGTACACTCGGTGTAACTCAGCAGTTGTCAAAAAGTGCTTTACAGATACCCAGCTTAGACTACAGAGAACAAGCGATAACAGCAAATGATGTATGAACGCATGACTAAGTCGCTTTGGATAAAAGCGTCTGCTAAATGGCATTTGTTATTATGCAGTGCCTTCAGAAAATATGAAGTATATTATTGAATCTGCTTGAAAATCTGTCAAGACCTGAAAATGGTTGTCTAGCAATGATCAACAAGCAATTTGACAGAACTTGAAGAAATTTGAAATGAATTAAAACAAAAGGGCAAATGTTGACTTACCCAGAAAGACTCACAGCTGTAATCGCTGCCAAAAGGTGAGTCTGACACGTATTGACTCAGGGGGGTTGAACACTTATGTAATCAAGATAATGCTATTTTTTTTATTTGGTTTTGTTTACAAATGCTAGAATTTTTCTTCCACTTTGACAGAGTATTTTTTGTAGAATGTTGACCCCCTCCCCCTCCCAAAAAAATGGCAATTGAACCATTTGAATCCCATTTTGTAAGAACAACATTTGGAAAAAGTCAAGGAGTGTGAATACTTTGTGAATACTTTCTGGAGGCACTTTATATTAACGCTTTAAAAATGAGCTTAGAAAACACTGAATAAAAAAATACAATAAAAAAAGAAAGACCTAAAATTATAAATAAAAATACATAAATTATATACCTTCAGTGGGAGACAAGGGGACATGGAAGGCTGAAAAATCAAAGTGAAACCAAAAAAAACAACAATGAAATCAGAACAATCATTTTAAATCCTCTACAACAAAATCAATAAGACTGAAAACAAAGGATGAGGTCAATGGAATTCAATTATACTGTTAGATGAGAACAAGAAGTGTGTGTGTGTGTATATATATTTACTGGACTGAGAGGTGCTCCTGGGCTTGCCGATATACTTCAGGATGGGGTTTCTCTTCCTGTCCTCTCCATCCTTCTCTTTCTTTGAACTGCTCAGCTGTAGTAAACATAAACAAAAGAACACCACTGGAAAATTGGATAAACTGGCGTCGAAGCAAAACTCCAACACAACGTTTCATACCCTATAACGATGAACGGTAAGACAGAGGAATTAGACCTCTCGGTTGATCATTACCTCAAGGTTTGTAGCTTATGGACTACATGCTCTGCCAATTCAAAATAGCCCGAATAGCTTTGATGTTTCAATAAATACGACTGATAAGAGAATTACAAATCCATGCGTCGGAGGTAGGACAAGAGTCCTGCCTCCTCCCCTCCTTACCTTCTTGGTCTTGGGAAAGAAGGAGAGCCACTTCTCCTTCTCAGTGCTGAGGCCTGGGAACACCCTGGAGTCCCTCAGCTTTATGCCTGAGTGACGGAGGTACAGCAGCACCGCAGAGGCTAGACGAGAACTGAAGGGGGGAGGGAGAGGGAAGGAAAAAGAGGGGAAAAAGGTAGAAGGGGGTAGAGAGAAAAGGAAAGAGAAAAAAGGTAGGAGGAGAAGATACAAAGAAAGGGGAGGGGAGTAAGAGAGAGAGTAAAAGAGAGAGTGAGAGATGGGAAGAGAAGAAGGGAGAGCGAAAAATCGAGAATGACAGAATTGAGTAGAGGCATCTCCATGCCGAACAGAGTAGTATTGAGAGTCAGTCATGCTCCAGCAAAGACACGCGCGCCGGCTTTAATTACCTGCTCTCCTCTTCGTGCTTCGAGCTGCAACACACAGAAAAACAACAATTAGCTTATTCTAAATCGCACGCCCTTTTGGCCTGCCACACAAAATAAAAATACAAAAAATTGATTTTTATTAGATCTGGGGATTATTTCCAAAGAGTCTCGGCCCAGTAAAACAAGGTGATCCAAAAAAAATCCTCCCTGAGAAAAATCAAGGCGTCCCGTTGAGTGTCTACCTGCTAGCAGTGAGTCATGTGATGGGAGTGGGCGGGTGTGTTTTAAAGCATCATGTGGCTAGGCGGCCATGGCTAGCCTGCTGAAGCTCCCAGTGATCACACACTGCCCTTTGGTACGGTGCAGTGAGAGGTTGAGCTGGCGGACTCACGGTCATGCGCTCCAATACCGTTTTATTGGCCACCGGGCGGCTACACCTGCCGACTCGTTGCTTGGCAACCGCCGGGTTCAGTGCTCTGATGGTTACAAACAGTGTGTCCCACTGTAGTTGCTGTTGTGCTTTGCTGACATTGAATAATCAAGAAAAAAAGAAAAAGGTAAGCGCAACACCGTATCATCCTTCGTATTGTTTGAAGTTATCATAGTAGTGACGCAAGAGCACAAAAAAAAGAGCTTTGAGGACACCTCACCCTGGGTGAACTTGGACGATTTGGGTTTAGATTATGCATAGACACAGCCACCAGAAGCACTACAACTAAAAATAGCACTGCCACCTCACGACACAGCCACCCGAAGCACTGAAACTAGTTGCACTGCACTGAAACTAGTAGCACTGCCACCTCACGACACAGCCACCCGAAGCACTGAAACTAGTAGCACTGCCACCTCACAATGGAAAGGCATGATAGATCTACTCGACTTATCACTGACAGGCAGCGTGTGATAGTTCAACCTATCCTCATCATCATCATCCCAAAAGGTCATATCAGACTTTCATACTCTAGAACAATTGTAACTTTTGATTCCTGGATTTTGTAAAGAGACGAACAGAGACAACCACCCCGTACACTCCTTAATAAATCCACCCCGTAACTGGAGTAGATACACAGCATCAGTGGTGTTACCAAGGGTCTTGATCTCGACACAGCTTTTTAACAAGATTCAGCGAATCATAGTACAAACTTCTAGTAGGAGGAACAGATACTGAGTGATTGGATAAAACCTACAGAGATATTGTGAGTTGAAGAACATACTCTTTGGGAACCAACCAGGTCGGCCTACGCTAAGGTAATTAACCGCTTGTTGTAATACATGTACGAGGCATTAAGAGTTCAAGTGTTTTGATGATTGTTCATGTTATAGATTAAGGACCAAAAAGAAACTGGAATAACGTGTACAACTGTGTGAATTGCAAAACATCGAATAAAAAGTATAAACTAGCCCCAAAACCCTAGGGGAGAGAACACCTCTGACACTCCCAATCTAGGGAAACAAGACTAGTTTCTACACTAAAGACAATATAACGGCTTGGACAGAATAATCATTTTATTGTAACAGATATCCTCTATATTAATATTCAAGTAGTATTAGTCGACGGACATAGACTGTAATTCGTAACCAAGGTAAATCTTGCGTGAGTCTAGATATAAGAGCATACAAAAGGAAAGTGCAAGTAAAACAAGAGGTACTCTAAGTCCGATTGATATTATCTAAGATCCTGAACCAAGCCTAACGGCATCACACAGGGTTAATCTCAGAATAAAAGGGCAGGATACATAACCAGGTCAGTCCGGCGGACCTGTGAGTCACCTGTTAGCCGGGTGGCATGAGAACTTGAGTGAGACGACTTGTGTCACTCAACCTCACCTTAACGGTCCTATAGCAAAATCCCCTACCGTGACAGTAGTCATATTGCTATTTAAAAAGTGGCCCTGAAAAGCTTGTGGCCCTGAAAAGCTTGTGGTCCTGACATACACTTAATATACAGTGGGGTCTAAAATGATTGACATCCCTGTTTTCAATACCTTTCATACCCCCCCGTGCAAGGACAGACTTTTTAGAACATGTTTTATGAGCTGGAGAACACAATGAGAGGGATCTTACACATTCCTTCATAGAGAAACCTTCCAGATCTTTGATATCCTTCATCTGCGCTTATGGACAGCCCTCTTCAATTCAAACCACAGGTCAAACCAAGATCCACCACCATTTTTTTTTTTACAGTAGACGTGAGGTTATTTTCTGCTCGCGCGTTCTCATTTCGACGCCGAGCCCATTGCTGGGTGTGCGTGGCCAAAGAGCTTCATTTTCATGTCATCTGACCAAAGCACTTGTTCCAATCCAAGTCCACTTACAAGTGTCGGATGACATGAAAATAGAGCTGGTTGGCCACTCACATCAGCGGTGGGTCTGGCGTCGAAATGAGAACGCGCAAGCAGAAAATAACCTCCTTTTGAGCAGACAATAGTAGCCGACTTCTTTTACACAGTCATTTTTGCTCATCTTTATCAAGGGTGGCAATAACGTCAGACTACACTGTATGTATATACTGAATATCCAGTACTTCAAACTCCAACTCACAGTACCTGGCCCTTATAAGATATACTTTACGTATCATATAAAATCGGTAGACGTTCCAACTCACAGTATTTCCCAGAGAGCAGTGACCTGTCTGTCCACCACTAGCCTCTCCTTGGCTGGGTCTCCATCCAGCTGCTGCAGGTCTCCCTCTCCAAACAGAGAACCCAGACCCATCATCTGCTTACTCCTGCACACACAACATAGGTTACACAAACACAACACACACGCAATACAAACACAATTAACACACACAGCCATTTTCTGCATTTTACCACAAGCCTCAAGGCACACCTACGGTTTCATATACACACACACACACACTACTCAACTAGGCAGTACCTGTAATCCTGTATTTGGTCCTGAATGTCAGGCAGCACCTGCTGTTGGAGCTCAGAAAGAGGTCCCCTGATGTCCTCCTGGGCATGGAGTCGACTCTCTGGGACAGGGCAACAACACTAGACAGTAAGACTAACCGAATAACACAACACAGTGCATTCATAGCACAGATTGCCCAAACAGTGTAACAACTGTTGACCTATGTTGAGAGTAACTTACCTATATCGGACAGGTATTCTTCTCGTACTCTGATTTTCAACGGCTGCAAAAGAAAAAAACAAAACATTTAAGGAGCCATTACATAACCGAGTTCAAGCTTTCTTTACAATCTCTCAAGATGAATCGATGGGCTGAGTGAGTAGCCGGGCGGAACAAGGATCAGCCCCCCCCGGATCCATGGCATTTAATTCATTATGATCCAAAAGTCCAAACTGATCCTAAATTAGCACTCCCACTTTGAGATGCTTGATACCTACAGGCCCTGGTCTAACTGAATGAGATTCATTAATTGAACCAATGAGAGACATACAGCATCAGGGTCCAGGAAGTGGGAGCAGATCTGTGGGGCGAGGGCACGGGCGTCTTTAGGGCTGGAGCCCAGGTAGACCTCCACCGACAGGTAGAACAGCTGTTGTAAAGACACACACACACACTAGATTAATCCCCATGTAAAATATATCAAACTACAGTAAATAACAGTATTCAAGGTCAAAGCACTGACCAGCGGGTTGGGATCCAGTAGCTGGCTGAAGAGGTATCTCATGAACACGGTCATGTGGGCTGGTCGCGACTTGAGAAGTTCTATGTCTTGAAATGGGCCGTCCATCTGGGGGAGGGGGGAGATTAACACAGTTAAACATAGCTACGTGAGACGCAGGGTAGTTAGATGAGGTGAGTGATGTTTTCTGATGAGGACCATCTCACCTCATTGAGCGGATAGCTGTCATCCCCTTCCTCCTCTTCCTCTGGGCCAATGATCTGAGCCTTCCCAGCCTGACAAGAGACACATCATGATGATACGAGGCAAATAGAATGTGTTTTTGTGTGTAGGAGACATTGTTCACCTCACCAAAGGGTAGACTACAGGTATCTGCAAGTGTGTGTGTTCTCACGGAATCGGTGTGTTGCGTGCAACGCGTGTTGCTTGGTCTCACCGAGTCGGAGAAGGTATGTGTGTCGGAGCCCTGTCTCCGGTAGAGGGGGGTCCTGAAGGAGGAGGTGGAGGGGGAGGAGTGGGGGCTCTCACAGGCCTGAGGGAGGAGGAGTGAAAAGGACCATATCTCTCTTCCTCATTCACTTTCTCTCTCTCTCTGGGATTCTCTCTCGCTAATCAGTCATAAAGAAAAGGATGAGCGCCTACATTACTTACCTCAAAGTCTCCTTCACTTGAATCCCCCGACAACCGACCTGCAGAAACATCAAGACAGTACATCAATTTTCCTCACACAAAAAAAACCCACAAGAATTATGGACAAACAAAATCCCATAGAAACCTTCTCCTGCTACTACATAGCTGGTCACAGATTCCAATCGAGTTCCATCCTTGAGAGACAGAGAAACAACAAAGATGTTAAACTGCGGTAATGACAACATAATAGATAGTGCCTATTAGGTACTGACAGGTTTAGATGACTGGTGTTAAGAGTCTGTTGTCATGCACACAGGTATCTCACCAGATCTTGCTGGATTTTAACCCTGACTTGTTGGGCCCGCCGCTTGGCACTTTCGATTCGCTCCTCCAGGGATGGGGAGGGGTTCAGTAACAGTTCCTCCATCAAGTCCTGCGGGATTGGTCAAAGTGACATTATCAGAGGCACTGATTGGTCAGTGATGAGAACCCCCCCCCAATGATTATTGGTCTGAATAAAAGGGCTACTTTCATAAGCAGTGTGTCCTTTCCATTGCATATTCAGTGGGGCACAACATTTTGAGATAGAAATGCAATATATAGAACGGATATGTCTATATTCCAGATGACCGAAAAGTATCCATTCTAAGTGTGTTTGACTGTTTGGAGTAGCAACATTTCCCCAAAGGATTCCGGATCCTGCTTATTACCTACTGATTCCGGGAATCTTCCAACCAAGATTTCTGGAAAACCCGGAAGTTTGGGGAAAGTTACCGGAATTTCGCAACCCTGTACGTAGCCGTTACCTGAAGCTCAGCCTCTCCCTGTTCCAGCATGTTCCTGAGGATCTGAGTGGCGTGTTTCTGTACGTCTAGGTTCTAACACACACACAAAATGACAGAGGAGGAAGAGAGAAAATGCGGTGTTATTCAACTCATTGTCGTTTGACCCATGTTACGCAACATCGCTTGATCATACGGTCACAGAAATCGTCAGGTTTAGCCTACTAGCCAGTGTCTAAGTATTATGGTGACGGTTAAGGTATGGTACTCAGCGATTGAGGGAACTCACCTGCAGTGGTTTGGTGATCCTTTGGGAGGGGTTGCTGGTCAGTCCGGGAGAGAGGGGTGGAGGTGGTGGAGGCGGGGCTTCTCCTCCCAGTGACGTCCGCTGATTGGGTAAGAGGTCAGTGGGGAGGGGATGTAGGTGGAGGGCAGCTGCTGAAGGGGGCGGTCCTTGAAGAGTCAGAGCAACATATGTCCCAGCTGGAAGGAAAGAGTACACGAGAGCAATAGAGCGTGAAAGCGCAACAGAGAGAAGACAGGAAGTGACAAGACATATGACTACTCCTGAACACATTTCACAAATGAAGGCATCCTAAGCAGAGGCGTCGCCACCAACGTTATAGTGACCAGTGACACTCACACTTGATGAGCTTCACCACTTCCTGATGAGACATGGACGACACCAGCGAGCCATTGACCTGAGAGAGAGAGAGAGAGAGAGAGAGATGGAGGGTAGTCTCTGATCACGAAGACATAGATATTGGGTTCGCGGTAAAAGTTTGAAACGAGGAGTAACCTTTATGATTCTGTCTCCCTCGTGGACCCCTGCCTTGACCGCTGCGCCACCTGCATGGAGAGATATGAGTGACATATGACAGACTGTCCAGGAAGCATTAGAGAAGACGTGTAGAAATGTACATGTTGGTTCTAGACGGTTCTGACCTGGTCGAACATTCTGCACCAGCTTGATCCTCTCGCCACACACAGTGAAGCCGAACCCTAGCTGGTCCTTCTGTACAACCACACATCTCTGAACCAGACCTTGACCTGAGAGAGGGAGAGAGAGGAGGGAGGGGGGAGGTGAGATGGAGTGAAGGAGGGAGGGGAAGATCTATCTGTGCTATAAAACCCATGTACCTGTGCTCTCAGTGGGGAAGTCGGCCAGAGGCTCCCTCTGCTGGCCGCTGGAGGTCTTGCGCTCCGAGTCTCCTATCGTCAGGCTGCTGAGCCTGGAGGGAAAGGCAGGACAAGAGAAACGTGAGACACAAATAGGGTGCTACACGATGGAAGGATTAATCAATCAGGATCACACTGGGATGGCTGGGGAGAAGGAGAGGGAGGGAGGAATTCTGGCAGGTGGTGAAGAAGGAACGAGGAGAGAGTAAAGGGGAGTGTATGGGACACAGCGGCTGCATCTCAAGTCGCCTTTCCCTGGATCCCATCTCTTTGACTCCTTCTCAAGCGTTTTGGAGAAGGTCCAAAATCCTGTGTCGCTCAGACCTTCTTCTCCAACGCATTTTGAAAAGGAGGTGAAGAGAGAGGATGTGAGGTATTGAGGAAAAATGTACTGTAAAAGAGCCAGAGATACAGGCAGAGGAGACCAGGGGTAGTTAGATGGAGAGAGTGCCAGAGGTAGGAGGAGAGATCCTGTGGAGGGGGCTGTGGAACGTGGGCGAGATGGAATCTGTGCTTAGTTTGCCTTTCAGCATTTCTTACAGCTCAAGTATAAACTGAGCAGAAAACTCACCAAGCAGCAAAAGGGCTGAAAGCGAGAAGCCAGAGAAGGGAGCAAGAGAGAAAGGGAAAGGTGGTTAAGAATAAAAGTAGGAGAGTACAAAGTAGACGAGCACTGAGAAAAACAAGGAGAGTTAAAGAGTACGTAAAGTTTGATGACACCAAGAAAGGAAGCCTGCTGTAGCAGCGTTCTGAACCTCCTCCCCAGGCTGGTAAAACTGTGCTTCAAAGTGGAACTTGAAAGTGGTGTGGGTAAAAAAAGAAAAATCGGAAGCGAGCTTGCTAAAGTTGTATTAGACGGGACTTTTACGAACTCAATTCTTTGTTTAAATCACTTGCGCTGCTCGTGCTCTTGCTGTCCACAATGTAGAGGGAAGGTTCATCTAAGGCAGGGATCATCAACTAGATTCAGCGAAGGGCCAATTTTGTACTTGAGTGGGTGGTCAGGGGGGGCAGAACATAATGACAAATAATTTGTAGGCTGCAAATTGACCGCAAGAAGCCAAAACAGATATAATATTTGACTAAAACAATCATTTCAAACCTTGATTATATTTGTATATGATCACATATATTTCTATTATGCGTTGGAATACTTTGGAACAGATTTCCAAAATTAAAATCACTTGGAGCTGATTTGCTGTTTTTTTTCTCTTTTTATTAACAGTCTATTAGGTCCAAAAATTGTAAAATAGTTATTTTTTTGCTCAGAAAACTTATGGGCCAAATAAAAATCACCCGCGGGCCAAATTCGGCACACGGGTCGCTTGTTGGGGGAACCCTGATCTAAGGGTTATGCTAGATGTTGGACTGAGAGCTCAGCCATAGGCTTTCATTCAAGTTCCATTCTGAGGCGCTGTGAAACCAGACGGTTAGACAGCGAGAGAGCCGGCAGGTGGACGAGATTAGCAGCGTTCCAACTGCAGATCTACATTAAGCACCAACAGGGGCTCTTATTAGACAGCCAGCCTACCTGGGCAGATGAGAGTGTTTCTTAATGGCTGCCCCACTGTCACATGACACAGGAAGTGGACACAGAGATAGCAAAAGTAAAAGGAGGAAAAAAGAGAGGTACACATGAACAGACAGACAGACATGCATGCAAACACATACAGTATACAAATACAATAGGACAGTGAGTCATAAAGGATACCACATCAAATGTAACCGGTGAATCAAATGTGATACAGCTCCTCCAGAGGTGAGAATAGCCCTGTACGGAAAGGTACGCTCAGGGGATCACAACTTAGTACAACATCCAACATGCGGTAATGCGGGCTGGTAGAAGCAATAGGCTAAAGCTAGTAGATCTTTGAACATAATAGTCACTGACTGCATGTCTAGCAAGAAGACATCAGGAGAATCAATTGTACAGTGGCAAGAATAAGTATGTGAACCAATTGGTCATACAATTGGATCTGATCTTCATCTAGGTCACAACAATAGACAAACAGTCTGCTTAAACTAATAATACATTTTCATGTCTTGATTGAACACACCGTGTAAACATTCACAGTGGAAGGTGGGAAAAGTATGTGCACCCTTGGATTTAAAAACTGGTTGACCCTCCTTTGGCAGCAATAGTTGCAGATCAGACCCGCACAACGGTCAGGAGGATTTTTGGACTATTCCTCTTTACAAAACTGTTTCAGTTATGCAATATAAGAATATAAGAAGTCTGATGTGAACTGCTGTCTTGAGGTCATACCATAGCATCTCAAATCGGGTTGAAGCCATTCTGTTGTTGATTTACTTCTGTGTTTTGGGTCGTTGTCTGTTGCGTCACCCAGCTTCTGTTGAGCTTCAATTGGCAGACAGATAGGCTAACATTCTCCTGCAAATGTCTTGATAAACTTCGGAGTTAATTTTTCCGTCGATGATAGCCGGCTGTCCAGGCCCTCCATGACGCCATACTTTACAGTTGGGATGAGGTTTTGATGTTGGTGTGCTGTGCCTTTTTTTCTCTGTGCATAGTTTTGTGTGTTCCTTCCAAAACAACTCATCTGTAGTTCCATCTGTCCACAGAATAATTTGCCAGTAGTGCTGTGGAACATCCAGGTGCTCTTTTGCAAACTTCAGACGTGCAGCAGTGACTGGAGAGCAGTGACTTCTACTGTGGTGTCCTCCCACGAACACCATTGTTGTTTAGTGTTTTACCCATCGTAGACTTGTCAGAGATGGTAGCATGTTCCAGAGATTTCTGTAAGTCTTTAGTGTCAGCTGACACTCCAGGATTCTTCTTAACCTCATTGAGCATTCTGCGCTGTGCTCTTGCAGTCATCTTTGCAGGACAGCCACTCCTAGGGAGAGTAGCAACACTGCTGAACTTTCTCCATTTGTTGGCAATTTGTCTTACTGTGGACTGATGAACATCAAGGCTTTTAGGGATACTTTTGTAACCCTTTCCAGCTTCATGCAAGTCAACAATTCTTGATCTTAGGTCTACTGAGATCACTTTTATTCGAGGCATGGTTCACGTCAGGCAATGCTTCTTGTGAATAGCCAACTCTCATTTTGTGAGTGTTTACAGGGCAAGGCAGCTCTAACCAACATCTCCAATCTCGTCTCATTGATTGGACTCCAGGTTAGCTGACTCCTGACTCCAATGAACTTTTGGAGAAGTCATTAGCCTAAGGGTTCACATACTTTTTCCAACCTACACTGTGAATGTTTAAATTATGTATTCAATATAGACAAGAAAAATAAACTAATAACACACAAATTATTGTAAGCACTATTGTTGTGACTTCAATGAAGATCAGATCAAATTTGCTGACCAATTTATGCAAGGGTTCACATACTTTTCTTGACACTGTACTTCCTTGATTACTTACATCCTCCCCACTCGTCTCCTTCTCAAAGCGCATTGGAGCTCCCTCCCCTCTGATCTTCTCATCCAATTGCGTTTTGAGAAAGAGACAAGGAGAGAGGACCAGAGAAAACAAGGAAATAAAACAGATTGACCCATCTGTCAGTAGCACCATCATCAGCAGTCAGTCCTACCTGTCCAGTGTTGAGGTGGGGGGGCGGAGACTCATGGCTGCAGACGGCTCGAGTGTGTCCGTGTCCTCTCCTCCAGTCCAATGATGTCACAGCAGGGTGACCATCTCCTTTTCTCTTCAAGTTTCTTTGTACAGAGTTCCACAGTGCTGCTGCTGTCTGCCAGTTATGTCCAAAAGTTACAACTCCTCACGTCAGCTAGTGGGGAGCTTATTCCTTTCAGAGAGCACTCGGTGCATATTCCTAATTTTGTCATAGGCAATCTTCAAGTATCTTACAGTAGACCGTTGAAACAGCGCTCCCGGCGAATTGAAACAGTGTTAGAACAATCTAGCGTGACAGGAAAAGTAAAAAAGAAATAGCTGGTGGGGGACTTTAAATTGTGTGCTATCTCAAAGCAAAATACATGAAATTCAGGCACCACTGACTGTGCAATATCTACAGTGTTATTTTCATTAGTCTTAAGACAAAGTGTAACTACATAGCAATACCAACAACAAGCAAATCAATACAAAAGTAAAGAGTATCTTTTTTTAAAGGCTTGTTGTGTTTCCAGTCCTACCAGGAAGTGATAGCTTGCACAATAACGTTGTCATCAAATGTCTTAGTGACAGAGTAATGCCTGTTTGTCAACAGCTCCTGTCCTATTGTATTTGTTTTCTGAGATAATAGCTAATAAACATTCGAATTTATTACAACGCATATGCATTTCCACTAGTATCCCAACATTAGCTTAAACTCATTCAAATCTAAGTAATATTTATATATATAAAGATTCCCTCCAGCTTATTATGTTGATACTTCCAATCCAAGTAAAGTCAGCTAGACAACTGTACTCGCATTATCCTCAGTAAATTAGTTTCCATCCCTTGAGAGCTAAATTTAGTTACAGAGTCCTTGAGGCTAGTTTACTGGTGTGGCTCTTGGAAGAACAGTACATGATCTCCGTGCACGTGATGATGTTCGACTAGACGTCCCTTTATCTTGTGTTAAAACTTGGCCAATGTTCGATGTGGTGCTGTGAACTGTTCTAAAATGCGAGTTCGTGCAACATTTAAAATGCAAAAAAAGTATATTCGAATGGCATGCATTGGTGCAGCATGATTACCTAAGTGTTCCTAAATTGACTAAGAGGTGGATATCCGCTGTAAACAGGATGCCTTCTGACCTGACTGGACTGTCCACTGCAACACTAACTCGTAGCTGTACACTGGAGCCTGTTTAATGCTACAATATATAGTAATGCAAAGCGAACTACGATGTAAGGGCTAGCTCCCTAACAAGCTAGCTAACGTTGACTGGTCAGTGAACGTTGCAAGTAAATGTTCCCGATAAACTTTCCCAAAATTGAAAGAACAATTATATCCACCACAAGCGACTAGTTGGCTGATGTTATTGATATCCAGCATTACATAACGTTAAGAACCTACCCAGCTAACAGCGCGCTAGCTTGCCCTTTACATCAAGTTGGCTAGCTTGCTAACTAGTTAACGTTAGCCATAACGATGGCTATTATTGCTATATAGCTAACTAAATATTGTTTTGATGCAAATTAAACACTTGCTTTTGCCAACAAATGGAGTCTCTTTCTGCAACACTCACTGTGGTAGAGAATATTTTGTTGTGATAAGCAAATAATGGCTGGCAGACTACTAACAAGCTAATTCCGATAGAGGCCAAAAGCCATCCGCGACATCACGTGAAAACTGTGATTGGACACAAGAGCGTTCTCATCGGCTATGACGCCGACAGGGAGCAATGGCGAGCAGCAATGGAGAACTAGCTAAACTAGTCTGCCACTCAAATGCATTGGCTAGCTAGCATCAAATGCAGACAGAGGCCAGTTACCCCTCTGGAATGTAAAGATATATCCAGTATCCTATTACTTGTATAATCAACTTGGATGTCTTGCTCTCAAAATACAGTCCATTCGATTCGGCTTAGCTTTATAGGTAGATGCAGGCGACGTCTCTCCTTCCCAAACAACTCGCTTCATGTGATCAAACTGCTGAATTCCATAGGGTGAGATTCCATTGTCCCATACTCCCTCGCATTCCTCGATTAATCCACATTTCTGATTGCATGAATATGTTCATGTATTTAGCTGTAGCCTTCAGGCCGATGATCCATATTATGTTGTTTCCCACCCACCTAAATCCAGTAGCAAGTCCTCCTCTCCCATAAAGTGGTGGTTGTGTATGGAAATCACACCATTTCCAAAGAGTAAGACAAACAAAAGAGACGCCACCAACTGGTCGGATTCCAGTATTGCAGCAGCCCATACACAAATCCCCAGAATTACCAATTGTGTGTGATTGTGGCTAGCAATTAGGGGCGTTCCTGCATGTAGGTATTCCAGCATCTGCATGAATAGAATATGTATAATTAGTTCAGTGGCGAACCTTCATGTTTTTGTGTATATTACTTTGGCATTAATACGTGTCACATATTAGTTTTTAAAATAAGTTGAGTAAATTAAGCCGGATACAAATATGGTCACTTTTTTGCTTTCTTGAGTAAGGCAGGTGTTTCAGCCTAGCTCAGTGCTTTCTGGGGTGCTGGGGCAGCCAGCGGAAAAACAGAGTGTAGGGGTTGGTAATATTATGTAGTTGTACCGTGATTGGCTCAGTGTTCTGTCAGTCATTGGGGCACTATACATCACCGCAAACTTTACAGGGAGAGCTCAAAAAATCAAGTGCTGCTATCGGCTGTGGTGGAAAAAGTACCCAATACTCAATTCATACTTCAGCAAAAGTAAAGATATCTTAATGTGCCACCAGAGACTCTGGGTTCGCGCCCAGGCTCTGTCGCAACCAGCCGCGATTGGGAGGTCCGTGGGGCGACGCACAATTGGCCTAGCGTCGTCTGGGTTAGGGAGGGTTTGGCCGGTAGGGATATCCTTGTCTCATCTCGCACCAGCGACTCCTGTGGCGGGCCGGGCGCCAGGTGCAAAGTGTTTCCTCCGACACATTGGTGCGGCTGGCTTCTGGGTTGGATGCGCGCAGTGTTAAGAAGCAGTGCGGCTTGGTTGGGTTGTGTATCACATGACTTTCAACCTTCATCTCTCCCAAGCCCGCTCCCCATCCAACTTGACAGAGCTTGAGAGGATCTGCAGAGAAGAATGGGAGGAACTCCCCAAATACATGTGTGCCAAGCTTGTTGTGTCATACACAAGACAACTCAAGTCTGTAATCGCTGCCAAAGGTGCTTCAACAAAGTACTGAGTAAAGAGTCGGAATACTTTTGTAAATGTGATATTGCCATTTTTAAAAATATATAAATTAGCAAAAATTCTTAACCTGTTTTTGCTTTGTCATTATATGGTGTTGTGTGTAGATTGATGAGGGGGGAAAAACTATTTAGAATAAGGCTGTGACCCACAAATTGTAAAATGCCAATTCAACAATGAAGGATTTGGAAGGAATCAGTGGCTAACTGCAAGCGTTGCAAAGCAATCACTAGCCTGCTATTCAGTGGAGAGAGTGTGTGATCTAAGTCTGGGTTTAAGGGTTTCTTTTCCAAGCTTAAAAGGATAAACATTCACATGCAACACCAAGGGCCAGAAAAGGTTGAATACATTGGCCATGCTGTCAATCCAGCATGACTTCTGCCGCATTCAAAACTGGAAACTCAGAACTGGGAAATCTCAGACTTCAGTGAGTTCAAGACAACTGGAAACTGAAAAATATTAGCACCGACCGGGAAAATACGTTTTGAACGGTCACCCAACTCGGAATTCCAAGTTGGGAACTCGGGCCTCTTTCTAGAGCACCGACCTGAACATCACTGACGTCATGATTCGACGTTGTTTTTTTCAGAGTTCCCACTTGTTTTGACAGCACCATAAATCCAGTAAAAGATGACAAAGTTTGACAAAATGTGCCCACAAGAAGGACCACCGCGCCACCTTCCTGTTCAAGTGAGCTCAGCACAACAAGGTGAGTCCAAAAATGTATTGTATGCTGCTGCATAAATTATTTAATACACCAGGGAGATATGTATACTGTAGCTAAGAAAGTAATACTAAGTGTATGTTGTGTAGTAAGCTGTTCGTAGCCCATGTGCCTCACCCTAATAATTTGGTCCCTTTCCCCTTCATAACTTAGCCTATTGTTCTGACTTGGTGGTGTACATGAAGCCTATAGCCTGTTTTAGAAAAATGTCATTGTCTGCTTATCTGATCCCTTTATTTATCCTACGGTTCTGACTTGGTGTACGGGTAGAATACTGTAAGAATAGCCCATGTTCTGAATTTTGTCACTGTACATTTCAAAAGTGCTGAGTAAATAGTTATAGTGACTACGTCCGTCTTTGCTCGCTCATTGTCTTAATCGAAATTACGGATTGCCTCTTATTCGCTCATCGTTCCCTTTTGCCACAGTTTGTCCATCTCAATTGTCAGTAGAAACCATATTTGTTTATGGAAGTCAACCATTTCAGCTATGCTTTTTAAAAAGGCAGGAAATGAGGCTGAATGATCTGTTTCGCTGCCAGACAAGGCTCCGCTGATAGCCAGGTGTAGTGGTGGTAAGGATTCACTCCATGGTGCTGAAAAGAATGCTCTGCTGTTAGGGCCTACATAAAGTTGTCCCAACAGTTTGTGGGCACCGCTTGTCACCGTTATAGCTAGGAAATGAGAAAAGGAATCTAGGAAAGAAAAGGAGTTCACATGTCTGTGGTAGGGATTAACCACTGCCAGTAGATGGTGATAGTTTTGGCTTTAGTGTAGACTAATTTTAGCAACTATTGCTGAAACTCTGGACCTGATGGAAACTGTTTCAGCAGACGATGCCTCCCCATACCTTCAAACAGCTTCCACCACTTATCCACACACATCTGGGCCAAGATCATTAGCCAAACGTTGTCGAACGTTGCAGATAGGAAATGCCATCAGTAGAGCCAACATGATTCCTTGTTCTCCATGTCCAAGAAGCACATTTGTTATAGATAGCCTAACATTATTTAGAACAGTTCCAAAACATTGTCCTACTGAACGTGCCCCTGGTTAAGCCCCCAATTCCAGTTCCAGGCATGAACTACTATAAATGAGACATATGACCAAATTTGGCATGGAGTTTGTGAGAAAGTGAGGGGATTCGATTAATCTGTCCCGGGCACCTGGATGGGCGTGTTTTGTACACAGTGAATGTTGATTGCCTTCGTTTAGGAACCGGGCTGCCACCCGGGCGTGAGCCAGGTGCCCCGTTTAAAGCCCATGATGAAATCAGCTCAAAACAAAAGTGACATAATTAAGCACGTGGAGAATGAGTATGATTTTCTGTGTTTTCACATGCAAAAGTGATTGTGTGTGATAAAAACACATGATTTGCCTTCCCAATAAAAACTATTTTGAAAATTCAAATATATACGTGTATGTGTATATACTGTATATATATATATATATATATATATATATATATATATATATATATATATTATGGGAAAGAGATGTATCTTCGTGGACGATGCACCATGCTGACTGTTCGATTTGAGAAGGGCGCCAGCCATAGACCGTTGTCCTGCGGTTCAGCATAATCAAATTTGCCCAGTTCTTCTCTGAGCTACTGGTAACTGCCAAAATAAAGGAAACATCCACAAAAAGTGTCACAATGAGGCATTGGGCCACCACGAGCCAGAACAGCTTCAATGCACCTTAGCATATATTCTACAAGTGTCTGGAACTCTATTGCAAGGATGCGACACCATTCTTCCACGTGAAATTCTATAATTTGGTGTTTTGTTGATGGTGGTAGAAAATGCTGTCTCAATCACCACTCCAGAATCTCCCATAAGTGTTCAATTGGGTTAAGATCTGGTGACGGACACAGCCATGTCATATGGTTTACATCATTTTCCTGCATATCAAACCATTCAGTGACAACTCGTGTCCTGTGGATGGAGGCATTATCTTCCCATGGGGGCATAGCCATGGTAGTCCAAATAATGTCCTGCCCAGCATTCTATACATGACCCTAAGCATAATGGGATATAAAATTCTTATTTAAATGAGGAACCACACACTTGTGTGGAAGCACTTGCGTTCAATATGCATTGTATCCAGTGGTGTAAAGTACTTCAGTAAAAATATTTTAAAGCAGTTTTTGGGGTATCTGTACCCAACTTTACTATTTATATTTTTGATGACTTTTACTTTTACCTCACTACATTCCTGAAAAAAAGAATGTACTTTTTACTCCATACATTTTCCCTGACACCCAAAAGTACTCATTACATTTTGAATGCTTGGCAGGACAGGAAAATGGTATAATTCACACGTCCCTGGTCATCCCTACTGCATCTGATCTGGCGGACTCATTAAACACATGTGTTGTTTGTAAATTATGCCCCTGGCTATCCGGTAAAAAAAAAATTAACAAGAAAATTGTGCCGTCTGGTTTGCTTAATATAAGGAATTAGAAATTATTTATACTTTTACTTTTGATACTTAAGTATATTTTAGCAATTACATTTACTTTTGGTACTTAAGTATATTTAAAACCAAATGCCTTTTTACTTTTACTCCACTAGGAGTTTACTGGGTGACTTTACTTGAGTCATTTTCTATTAAGGTATCTTTACTTTTACTCAAGTATGACAATTGGGTACTTTTTCCACCACTTGTTGTATCCCTAATTTACTCAAGTGTTTCCATTATTTTGGCAGTTACCTGTAGACGAAGTGGTCGCGAGCGTAAAAGTGCCCGCCCCGGCTCCAAAACGGTAACAGGAAGGAAGAAGACCATGCGAGATCAGAGGTAAGAATAACCGTTCTTCTTTAAAATGCTATTTCTATTCCAGTGAAGTCTAGACGAGAAAGAAGGTACAGAAAATACCGTTACTTTCTATTTTTAGTCCAATGAGAATGCCTCAGATACCATAGCATTAATCTACTTAGGTGCAGTGCGTCGCGTCAGCCACAGCCCTTACGCTTGTGCACTCACTCACTCATCATTGATGATCCGTATGTGTTGGAAATACCATCAACAAGTCTGGTCATGCTTTGATGAACTTTTCTCCCCATGTGTTTCAGTTTGAACATCCTGCCAATATTAGAATCATTTAAATTCTAAATAAAACATTCATAGGGAATTTCTCACTGGCATGAAAATAAACAATAAAACCAGCACTCTCCTGCTAAGAATATTGCAATACTTCCTTTTCAAGAGAGAGAGAGAGAGAGAGAGGGAGACTTGGGCACATACCATAACTGCACCCATCACATCCTCCTAACCCCCATTTCACCTCCGTTTAGTTTTGTTCCCCAGCCTCCAGATGTGAGTAACTCGGACCCCATCTAAAAGAGAAATGGAATATGGTATTGACAATGTGGGCCAGCTTCCCAGACACAGATTCATCCTAGTCCTGGACTCGTCTAGGAGTAGCCTTGGTCTAATCTGGGTCCAGTAAACAAGCCCAAGGTTTGTGTAACCCAGTTTTATATCACAAACTTGTCATTTCCATGTGGACTAGGTCTACGGTACAGTAGGCTAGTAGTATCTGGGCCCCTGTAGATGTGAGATGGAGACATTAGTTCAGCTTCCTGTTTTTCTTCCGCGGCCAGAGAGGAAGGGAGGCTATTTTAAAGCTCTCCTCTGGCTAATAGACTCAGTAAAGAAGTACTTAAAGCAACAAAGCCTTAAAGAAGCCAGGTTTAGAGCTTGACACACTGAAGAGGAAGTCAATGTGTTACTGACAAGCATATGATGAGGATGACTGAAGTATCAGTGTACCTTGCATTCAGTTCATGAGTATATTAAATATGAGTCAAAGGCCACGTCCATAGGGCTCTGGTCAAAAGTAGTGCACTGTGTAGGGAATAGGGTACCATTTGGGATGCAGACGTGTCTCGAAGTCTTAGGATCTTAGCTTTGGCCCAATGCAAAGGGATGATGCCAATGCCAATAGAGAGCGACGACGTCAAGGAGGAAATGCCTTCTGAGTCTGAATTCACTGTTTTTTTATTTCCTCATTACTGTGTGCATACTCCCTAGCCTAGTACAAGTCACAGCTAGAATATATTTTTTCTCTCTGACTGCTATATCTTTCTTAGTGTGAGGAGAAGTGGGTCACATTTTATTTGGATAGTCCGGGATATCCATCTGTAGATGGTTTACAGATAGTACAGTATGACCATCAACAATATCTGTTGATAAGGGTTGAGGTTAGGGTTAGTAGATAGTTAGTTGAAATCTTTCTGATAGACTATATATAGTCTGTAGAGGATCAGATGGACTATCCAAATAAAGTGTTACCGATAAGTGTAACCTACTGGAGGAGTATAACATGTGACCAGGAGGGAGGGGTGGGGGGGGGTTGGTAATCAATTAGTAGGCCTAACAACCCTAAAGAGCTGGGTTGAACAAAATGAATTTGTGCACACTGTAGCGAAAACATTTTACACCATAGCGAAATGTTTTGCACTGGTTAGGGGTGTATTCATTCCGCCGATTCTGATGCGAAATGTTTCTTAAACGGAAGCAAGCTAAACAGGGAGGGACTTACCTGAATTTGTCTAATAGAAACTCTAGTTTTTGTTAAAATGTATTGAATATTAAAACATACAATATACCTGCAGTGAAGCCGCTCAACATTTACGTTACATTCAGTCATCTAGCAGACACTCCCATCCAGAGCAACCCACAGGAAAAATCAGGGTCAAAGCACCCCGCCAAAGGGCACGTCAACAAATCTCCCACCAAGTTAAATCGGGAACCCGAACCAGCAACCTATCGGCCCAAGCTCCCAACATGCCAGGCTCTGCAATGCTTGTTTCAACAAGAGATACTTTGAACAAGGTTTAATTTTCAAATAATCGAAAATGAGACGTGGCAATCTGCACAAAGGCAATCTTTAAACAAGGGATGAGTTTTTCTTAGTAATCTACTTGAGAACCATATTGGGTTCAAGTAAAACATTTGTATAAGTAAAGCTTTTAGAGGTTTAGAGCTTTTATATTTAATCTCAGCCCACCCAGTTTATATTCATTATAGATGGGCATGCTTTATCTTGTCTGGTTTAGCATCCCAGATAAAGCAAAACATTTTTTGTTCATATGATTTGAAATACAAATCATCTGGGGTAGGCAAGGCCATAAGTAAGTAAAGTAAACTAAGATATGACTAAGGAGTTAATCAGTGTCATTTTTTACCGTAAATAGACAGGCATTTACTTTTCCATGGTTGCAGGAGCTTGACTATTTTTATTAGTTTAATATTGAAATTCATTGTGGAGAGCTCATTTATGTATTTTGTTTACTTCACCATCAGACATTGTATAGGTAAACTGCAGGGTCATGAAAAAGCTGTATTTTAAAGATCCAATACTTAATATGGATCTTTAAATTATACTGAATAAAAATATAATCACTACATGTAAAGTGTTCATGACATGAAATAAAAAGTCCCTGAAATTTCCCATACGTACAAAAAAACGTATTTCTTTCAATTTGTTAGCACGTATTGTCACAGTGAATACAATTCTCTCATGCATTTAAACTTAGAACTGCGAGTCAAGCCATGTTGATGTAATGTGTGTACTTAAACTAGGAGAGCATGTAATCAGGCATCTCTCTGGGGAGGGAGGGACATGCAGGGAAGAAGTGACTGGGAACCATTTTCAAGAACTGCTCTCATGTATGTAGAACTGAGAGTCATGTTGACGGTTTCAGTTTCACAATCTCACAATGGTTTCATTTTTATTTACAGTATATCACAAAAGTGAGTGCACCCTTCACATTTTTGTAAATATTTGAGTATGTCTTTTCATGTGACAACACTGAAGAAATGACACTTTGCTACAATGTAAAGTAGTGAGTGTACAGCTTGTATAACAGTGTACATTTGCCGTCCCCTCAAAATAACTCAACACACAACCATTAATGTCTAAACTGCTGGCAACAAAAGTGAGTACACCCCTAAGTGAAAATGTCCGAATTGGGCCCAAATAGCCATTTTCCCTCCCCGGGGTCATGTGACTCGTTAGTGTTACAAGGTCAGTGTTGTCACATGAAAAGATATACTCAAATATTTACAAAAATGTGAAGGGTGTACTCACTTTTGTGTTATACTGCATTTCTAAATTGGGATGTTCTGTGATTTGCCTGGCCCCTAAATCTTGCTTTGTTTCTTTATCTCCTTGCAGAACCCTGGATGAGAACAGGACAAGTTCAGAGTCTTTTAATTGTATCTGAGGAAGGGCCAGAACAAGGACTATTACGGTGTTCAGCTATATTACAGTACATATTCCCCACTCCCCTGTATAACTTGACAGTATAACACCTCCCACCATGCCATTGATTGTGCTGCCCACCTCCCAGCTGCTGTGGGTGCGTGTGGCTGCACAGTTGTTCTCCTGCGTGGCCTTCAGTGTGGTGGCCCGTGAGGCCTCTCTCTCCCATGGGTTAGCAGACTGGTGTGTGTTCTGTTGGGCCTTCAGCTTCTCCATGACCCTGCTGATACTGCTGGTGGAGCACTTTGGCCTCCAGGCCCGAGCCCCTGTCTCCTGGAAAAACTTTCCCATCACCATGGCCTGCTACGCCACCCTGCTCTGCTTCTCCGCCTCTGTCATCTTCCCTGTCTACTTCCTCAAGGGCCAGCAGAACCACGGGGAGGCCCGGGACAGACGCATCGCCTCCACCGTCTTCTCCTGCCTGGCCACCGTGGCCTACCTGTGGGAGGTGACCCTGACGCGGGCGCAGCCGGGCGAGGTGGTGGGCTACATGGCCACGTCTCCAGGCCTGCTCAAGGTGTGCCAGACCTTCGTGGCCTGCATCATCTTCATGCTGGTCAGCGACCCGGTGTCGTACGATCATCACGCAGCGCTCAAGTGGTGCATGGCGGTCTACTGTGTCTGTTTCATCCTGTCGGCAGCTGTGGTGGTGCTGTGTGTCGGGGAGTGTACCGGCTTTCTCCCGTTCCCCTTCGCACGCTTCCTGTCAGCCTATGGCCTGCTGGCTGTTGTCATGTACCTGACCGCCACCATCATCTGGCCCGTGTTCCAGTTTGACAAGAGTTACAGCCACATCCAAATCCGGCAGCAGCCAACACTGTTGATGGTTGCAGTTCTCACCGCTCTCAACTTCCTGCTCTACCTGGCAGATCTGGCTTACTCTGCACGCCTGGTTTTTGTCAGTGTGTGAGGGAGGAGGGGGAGAGATTGGAAGGGAAGGAGAGGAGAGGGAGGTGGGACAAAAACTACTGTGTATAATTAATTCAGTTGTGAAAGTATTTCTGCGTTGCCTTTATCTTCAACAAGCATCTCTTCAAAGGGGGTGACACTCTAGACCCAAACTGTTATAGACCTATATCCATGCTGCCCTGCCTTTCTAAAGTCTTCGAAAGCCAAGTTAATAAACAGATCACTGACCATTTCGAATCCCACCAAACCTTCTCCGCTGTGCAATCTGGTTTCCGAGCTGGTCACAGGTGCATCTCAGCCACGCTCAAGGTACTAAGCGATATCATAACCGCCATTGATAAAAGACAGTACTGTGCAGCCGTCTTCATCGATCTGGCCAAGGATTTTGACTCTGTCAATCACAATCACCACATTCTTATCGGCAGACTCAACATCCTTTGTTTCTCAAATGACTGCCTCGCCTGGTTCACTAACTACTTCTCAGACCAAGTACAGTGTGTCAAATCGGAGAGCCTATTGTCCGGACCTCTGGCAGTCTCTATGGGGGTACCACAGGGTTCAATTCTCGGGCCTACTCTTTTCTCTGTATACATCAACGATGTCGCAGACAACACCATTCTGTATACATCTGCCCCTTCTTTGGACACTGTGTTAACTAACCTCCAAACGAGCTTCAATGCCATACAACACGCCTTCCGTAGCCTCCAACTGCTCTTAAACGCTAGTAAAACCAAATGCATGCTTTTCAACCGTTCGCTGCCGCACCCGCCCACCCGACTAGCATCACTACTCTGGACGGTTCTGACTTAGAATATTTGGACAACTACAAACTACAGTCTGGCTAGACTGTAAACTCTCCTTCCAGACTCATATTAAACATCTCCAATCCAATATTGAATTTAGAATCTGCTTCCTATTCGCAACAAAGCCTCGTTCACTCATGCTGCCTCGACTTCAGCGATGTCCTTTACAAAATAGCTTCCAACACTCTACTCAGACTGCATCCAGTTTGCTATCATAGTGCCATCCGTTTTGTCACCAAAGCCCCTTATACCACCCACCACTGCGACCTGTATGCTCTAGTTGGCTGGCCCTCGCTACATATTTGTTGCCAGACCCACTGGCTCCAGGTCATCTATACGCCTATGCTAGGTAAAGCTCCAGCTTATCTCAGCTCACTGGTCACGATAACAACACCCACCCGTAGCACGCGCTCCAGCAGGTATATCTCACTGGTCAACCCCAAAGCCAACACCTACTTTGGCCTCCTTTCCTTCCAGTTCTCTGCTGCCAATGACTGGAACGAATTGCAAAAATCGCTGAAACTGGAGACTTATATTTCCCTCACTAACTTTAAACATCAGCTATCTGACCAGCTAACCGATCGCTGCAGCTGTACATAGCCCATCTGTAAACAGCCCAACCAACTACCTACCTCATCCCCATATTGGTTTTATTTACCTTTCTGCTCATTTTCACACCAGTATTTCTACTTGCACTTCATCATCTGCTCATCTATCACTCCAGTGTTTATTTGCTAAATTGTATTTACTACGCTACTATGGCCTATTTATTGCTTTTACCACCTCACGCCATTTGCACACACTGTATATAGACTATTTCTTTTCTATTGTGTTATTGACTATACGCTTGTTTATCCCATGTGTAACTCTGTGTTTGTGTCGCTTTGCTTTATCTTGGCCAGGTCGCAGTTGTAAATGAGAACTTGATCTCAGCTAGCTTTACTGGTTAAATAAAGGTGAAATAAAATAAAAAAAGCAAATGAAAAGACCATTCTTTGTCTTTATTGTATCACATGGGCTTCAGTTGTGCTGATACAAAACAGGTACAAACCAAAAAAATGATACAATGTGGCTAGAACTGCACCACCAGGGGCATATTTCACAAATGTCACAGATGAATTTCATTACATGGGTTATTGTTAGATGATTGATTGCAAACCAACTTGATGCTTGGCATCACCCTGCAGAAGAGTTTGTCACAGTAGCAATGGAATGTTGCAACAGCACAGGCATTTTGAAAATAAATGTTTGAACCAACATATCTGTGACCTGATCCGCCTGTCGGAGAGCCAGAGTGTCTGGTTGAAGTGCTATGCTAATGTGCACTGTAACTGTATTTCATCTATAAATAAACTCTGTTTTATATCATTTTATTCCTTGAGTGTTTATGCTAAATGACAAACTTCAGTGAGCTCCAAAAGTATTGGGACAGTGACCATTTGTGTTGTTGCTTTGGCTCTACTCCAGCATTTCAAATCAAATCAAATTTATTTATATAGCCCTTCGTACATCAGCTGATATCTCAAAGTGCTGTACAGAAACCCAGCCTAAAACCCCAAACAGCAAGCAATGTAGGTGTAGAAGCACGGTGGCTAGGAAAAACTCCCTAGAAAGGCCAAAACCTAGGAAGAAACCTAGAGAGGAACCAGGCTATGTGGGGTGGCCAGTCCTTTTCTGGCTGTGCCGGGTGGAGATTATAACAGAACATGGCCAAGATGTTCAAATGTTCATAAATGACCAGCATGGTCGAATAATAACAAGGCAGAACAGTTGAAACTGGAGCAGCAGCACAGTCAGGTGGAAGTGAAACTGAAACTGGAGTCATCAGCAGGTAGTCCTGGGGCATGGCCAGGAAACTGGACTGGTGGACTGGGGACAGCAAGGAGTCATCATGTCAGGTAGTCCTGGGGCATGGTCCTAGGGCTCAGGTCCTCCGAGAGAGAGAAAGAAAGAGAGAAGGAGAGAATTAGAGAACGCACACTTAGATTCACACAGGACACCGAATAGGACAGGAGAAGTACTCCAGATATAACAAACTGACCCCAGCCCCCGACACATAAACTACTGCAGCATAAATACTGGAGGCTGAGACAGGAGGGGTCAGGAGACACTGTGGCCCCATCCGAGGACACCCCGGACAGGGCCAAACAGGAAGGATATAACCCCACCCACTTTGCCAAAGCACAGCCCCCACACCACTAGAGGGATATCTTCAACCACCAACTTACCATCCTGAGACAAGGCTGAGTATAGCCCACAAAGATCTCCGCCACGGCACAACCCAGGGGGGGGCGCCACCCCAGACAGGATGACCACAACAGTGAATCAACCCACTCAGGTGACGCACCCCCTCCAGGGACGGCATGAGAGAGCCCCAGTAAGCCAGTGACCCAGCCCCTGTAATAGGGTTAGAGGCAGAGAATCCCAGTGGAAAGAGGGGAACCGGCCAGGCAGAGACAGCAAGGGCGGTTCGTTGCTCCAGAGCCTTTCCGTTCACCTTCCCACTCCTGGGCCAGACTACACTCAATCATATGACCCACTGAAGAGATGAGTCTTCAGTAAAGACTTAAAGGTTGAGACCGAGTTTGCGTCTCTGACATGGGTAGGCAGACCGTTCCATAAAAATGGAGCTCTATAGGAGAAAGCCCTGCCTCCAGCTGTTTGCTTAGAAATTCTAGGGACAATTAGGAGGCCTGCGTCTTGTGACCGTAGCGTACGTGTAGGTATGTACGGCAGGACCAAATCAGAGAGATAGGTAGGAGCAAGGCCATGTAATGCTTTGTAGGTTAGCAGTAAAACCTTGAAATCAGCCCTTGCTTTGACAGGAAGCCAGTGTAGAGAGGCTAGCACTGGAGTAATATGATCAAATTTTTTGGTTCTAGTCAGGATTCTAGCAGCTGTATTTAGCACTAACGGAAGTTTATTTAGTGCTTTATCTGGGTAGCCGGAAAATAGAGCATTGCAGTAGTCTAACCTAGAAGTGACAAAAGCATGGATACATTTTTCTGCATCATTTTTGGACAGAAAGTTTCTGATTTTTGCAATGTTACGTAGATGGAAAAAAAGATGTCCTTGAAATGGTCTTGATATGTTCTTCAAAAGAGAGATCAGGGTCCAGAGTAACGCCGAGGTCCTTCACAGTTTTATTTGAGACGACTGTACAACCATTAAGATTAATTGTCAGATTCAACAGAAGATCTCTTTGTTTCTTGGGACCTAGAACAAGCATTTGTGATTTGAAATGATACAATGGACTGACGTGCAGACTTAACTTTAATTTGAGGGTATTTTCATCCATATCGGGTGAACTGTTTAGAAAGTACAGTACTTTTTGTACATTGTCTCCCCATTTTAGGGGACCAAATGTACTGGGACAAATTCACTTATGTATTTAAAGTAGTCAAAAGTTTAGTATTTGCTCCCGTAGTCCTAGCACGCAATGATTACATCAAGCTTGTGAGTCTACAAACTTGCTGGATGCATTTGTCACTTTTATTGTAAATGAGTATAGAATATGTTTCTAAACACTGCATTAATGTGGATGCTACCATGATTACGGATCATCCTGAATGAATTATGATGAGTGAGAAAGTTATAGGCATCAATATCATACCCCACAAAAAAGCTACCCTCCCCTGTTATTGTAAGGTTAGCATGTCTTGGGGGAATGGTATTAGTGCGTCTGTAACTCTCATTCATTGTTATTCACGATTCATTCAAGGCTATCCGTGATCATGGTAGCATTGCATCATTTCAAATCTGTTGTCATTATTTATTGCTTGCTGTTTTTTTAGCAATTGGTCATGTAGTTAAGTTCACTTATGTAGTTTTTGTTAATCAACTTAAGCACTTCTTGTTTGGCCACGACTGCGTGCCCAAACACGACTCCCACACCATCATTATGTTTGCTGACGACACAACTGTGGTAGACCTGATCACCAACAACGATGAGACAGCCTATAGGGAGGAGATCAGAGAACTGGCAGTGTGGTGCCAGAACAACAACCTCTCCCTCGATGGGAGCAAGACAAATGAGCTGATCATGGACTACAGACAAAGGCGGGCTGAACAGGACCCCATTCACATTGACAGGGCTGTAGTGGAGTGGGTTGAGAGTTTCAAGTTCCTTGGTGTCCACATCACCAACGAACTATCATGGTCCAAACACACTAAGACAGTTGTGAAGAAGGCACGACAAAACCATTTCCTCCTCAGGAGATTGAAAAGATTTGGCATGGGTCCCCAGAACCTCAAAAGGTTCTACAGCTGCACCACCGAGAGCATCCTGACCGATTACATCACCGCCTAGTATGGCTCTGGCTAGTATGACAATGTAAATGATGTCAATCTGGCATGAAAACCTTAGCATTTATATTTATCTCGCGAGAAGGACAATGTTAGGACAATGTTGGTCCAGTGTGTTTGTGTGTATATGTACGCCTATACGCCATGAAAGTGACTAGCCACTTCATCATTCTTCCAGAGCCAGTCCCCTTATTATTTTGAATGGGCTTGGCGATTATATATTACATTTGTGAAAATGCAGTTGTTTAAAATATATATTTATCAGAATATATTTGTGATTGCGGCTGAATTTACTCCTGCCAGATGCCTTTTAATATAATGTTGCGCTGACGAACATTGTGCTACATTTTTGCCCTTTTAAGGCCATTCAAAAAGCTAACAAACATTAGAAAACTACAGGTCTACTTCCTTGAAAATGTTGCTGCACTTTCGATGCACGTTAACACAACCATTGGAACAAAGTGTTGTTGTTTCGTAAACTCCATGTTCAGTTGGATGAGAGCACAAAAGGACAGCGATCAAGCGTCAGGATCAAATACACCACAAGTATCTGTGGCGTAATTGGTTAGTGCTTTAGACTGTTAATCTAAAGGTTGGTGGTTTGAGCCCACCCAGGGACGACAGTTCTCAGTTTGTTGTGCTCCATGATGTGGATATGAGATTCCTGTTATTTTGCCAACACAAGCCTCTCTAGTGCAATCAGTTAGCGTGTTTGACTGTCAATCTAAAGGTTTTGTGCTTTGACACCACCCAGGGATGACATTTTTCAGATTGTGGAGATGTGAACTGACCCTTCCTGACTTGGCGTGAGCTTCCATGAGACTTTGGCCTGCTGAGGGTCAATATAACCACAAGTCTCTGTGGTGGAATTGGTTGGTGCGTTAGACTGTTAGTTTAAAAGTTGGTGATTTGAGCCCACCCAGGCATGCTGTCCTTCTGTTTCTAGTGATATGGAAGACCTTCCTGGCCTTACAGTAAGCTTGCTTTTGACCTGCTGTGTTTCCTGTTGTCACATGTGATTGGTGTGTTGTTGAACATGAAAGATGACAAGTTACTATACCTACTGGTAAAATGGCTGTCAATGGTCTCTGATCTTCTGTTACTCAATAGCTTGATCATTCTGTGTTCTCCAAGGAACATATCATTTATTCTTATTCATCTGGCTAGTATGACAATGTAAATTATGTCAATCTGGCATGAAAAACCTTAGCATTTATATTTATCTCGTGAGAAGGACAATGTTGGTTCAGTGTGTGTGTGTTTGTGTGTATATGTATGCCTATACGCCATGAAAGTGACTCGCTACTACATCATTCTTCCGGAGTCAGTCCCCTAATTATTTTGAATGGGCTTGGCGATTATATATTACATTTGTAAAAATGCAGTTGTTTAAAATATATATTTATCAGAATATATTTGTGATTGTGGCTGTATTTAATCATGCCAGATGCCTTTTAATATAATGTTGCACTGACGAACATTGCGCTACATTTTTGCCCTTTTAAGGCCATTCAAAAAGCAAACAAACATTAGATAACTACAGGGCTACTTCCTTGAAAATGTTGCTGCACTTTCGATGCAAGGTAACACAACCATTGGAACAATGTGTTGTTGTTTCGTAAACTCCATGTTCAGTTGGAAGAGAGCACGGATGGCCAGCGATCAAGCATCAGGGTCATATACACCACAAGTCTCTGTGGCGCAATTGGTTAGCGTGTTAGACCGTTAATCTAAAGGTTGGTGGTTCGAGCCCACCCAGAGACGACAGTGTGTTGTGCTCCATGATGTGGATGTGACATCATGGACCTCTAATGAAATTCCCAGTTCTTTTGGCCTGCTGAGGGTCAATGCCAACACAAGCCTCTCAAGTGCAATCAAACAGTTAGCTTGTTTGACTGTCAATCTCAAGTTTGGACCTTCGACACCACCCAGGGATGACATTTTTCAGATTGTAGAGATGTGAACTGACCCTTCCTGACTTGTTGTGAGCTTCCACGAGACTATGGCCTGCTGAGGGTCAGTATAACCACAAGTCTCTTTGGTGCAATTTGTTGGCGCGTTAGACTCTTAATTTAAAATTGGTGATTTGAGCCCACCCAGGGATGCTGTCTTTCCGTTTCTAGCGATATGGAAGACCTTCCTGGACTTACAGTAAGCTTGCTTTTGACCTGCTGTGTTTCCTGTTGTCACATGTGATTGGTGTGTTGTTGAACATGAAAGATGACAAGTTACTATACCTACTGGTAAAATGGCTGTCAATGGTCTCTGATCTTCTGTTACTCAATAGCTTGATCATTCTGTGTTCTCCAAGGAACATATCATTTATTCTTATTAATCTGGCTAGTATGACAATGTAAATGATGTCAATCTGGCATGAAAAACCTTAGCATTTATATTTATCTCGTGAGAAGGACAATGTTGGTTCAGTGTGTGTGTGTTTGTGTGTATATGTATGCCTATACGCCATGAAAGTGACTCGCTACTACATCATTCTTCCGGAGTCAGTCCCCTAATTATTTTGAATGGGCTTGGCGATTATATATTACATTTGTAAAAATGCAGTTGTTTAAAATATATATTTATCAGAATATATTTGTGATTGTGGCTGTATTTAATCATGCCAGATGCCTTTTAATATAATGTTGCACTGACGAACATTGCGCTACATTTTTGCCCTTTTAAGGCCATTCAAAAAGCAAACAAACATTAGATAACTACAGGGCTACTTCCTTGAAAATGTTGCTGCACTTTCGATGCAAGGTAACACAACCATTGGAACAATGTGTTGTTGTTTCGTAAACTCCATGTTCAGTTGGAAGAGAGCACGGACGGCCAGCGATCAAGCGTCAGGGTCATATACACCACAAGTCTCTGTGGCGCAATTGGTTAGCGCGTTAGACTGTTAATCTAAAGGTTGGTGGTTTGAGCCCACCCAGGGACGACAGTGTGTTGTGCTCCATGATGTGGATGTGACATCCTGGACCTCTAATGAAATTTTCAGTTCTTTTGGCCTGCTGAGGGTCAATGCCAACACAGGCCTCTCAAGTGCAACCAAACAGTTAGCTTGTTTGACTGTCAATCTCAAGTTTGGAGCTTCGACACCACCCAGGGATGACATTTTTCAGATTGTAGAGATGTGAACTGACCCTTCCTGACTTGTTGTGAGCTTCCACGAGACTATGGCCTGCTGAGGGTCAGTATAACCACAAGTCTCTTTGGTGCAATTTGTTGGCGCGTTAGACTCTTAATTTAAAAATTGGTGATTTGAGCCCACCCAGGGATGCTGTCTTTCCGTTTCTAGCGATATGGAAGACCTTCCTGGACTTACAGTAAGCTTGCTTTTGACCTGCTGTGTTTCCTGTTGTCACATGTGATTGGTGTGTTGTTGAACATGAAAGATGACAAGTTACTATACCTACTGGTAAAATGGCTGTCAATGGTCTCTGATCTTCTGTTACTCAATAGCTTGATCATTCTGTGTTCTCCAAGGAACATATCATTTATTCTTATTAATCTGGCTAGTATGACAATGTAAATGATGTCAATCTGGCATGAAAAACCTTAGCATTTATATTTATCTCGTGAGAAGGACAATGTTGGTTCAGTGTGTGTGTGTTTGTGTGTATATGTATGCCTATACGCCATGAAAGTGACTCGCTACTACATCATTCTTCCGGAGTCAGTCCCCTAATTATTTTGAATGGGCTTGGCGATTATATATTACATTTGTAAAAATGCAGTTGTTTAAAATATATATTTATCAGAATATATTTGTGATTGTGGCTGTATTTAATCATGCCAGATGCCTTTTAATATAATGTTGCACTGACGAACATTGCGCTACATTTTTGCCCTTTTAAGGCCATTCAAAAAGCAAACAAACATTAGATAACTACAGGGCTACTTCCTTGAAAATGTTGCTGCACTTTCGATGCAAGGTAACACAACCATTGGAACAATGTGTTGTTGTTTCGTAAACTCCATGTTCAGTTGGAAGAGAGCACGGACGGCCAGCGATCAAGCGTCAGGGTCATATACACCACAAGTCTCTGTGGCGCAATTGGTTAGCGCGTTAGACTGTTAATCTAAAGGTTGGTGGTTTGAGCCCACCCAGGGACGACAGTGTGTTGTGCTCCATGATGTGGATGTGACATCCTGGACCTCTAATGAAATTTTCAGTTCTTTTGGCCTGCTGAGGGTCAATGCCAACACAGGCCTCTCAAGTGCAACCAAACAGTTAGCTTGTTTGACTGTCAATCTCAAGTTTGGAGCTTCGACACCACCCAGGGATGACATTTTTCAGATTGTAGAGATGTGAACTGACCCTTCCTGACTTGTTGTGAGCTTCCACGAGACTATGGCCTGCTGAGGGTCAGTATAACCACAAGTCTCTTTGGTGCAATTTGTTGGCGCGTTAGACTCTTAATTTAAAAATTGGTGATTTGAGCCCACCCAGGGATGCTGTCTTTCCGTTTCTAGCGATATGGAAGACCTTCCTGGACTTACAGTAAGCTTGCTTTTGACCTGCTGTGTTTCCTGTTGTCACATGTGATTGGTGTGTTGTTGAACATGAAAGATGACAAGTTACTATACCTACTGGTAAAATGGCTGTCAATGGTCTCTGATCTTCTGTTACTCAATAGCTTGATCATTCTGTGTTCTCCAAGGAACATATCATTTATTCTTATTAATCTGGCTAGTATGACAATGTAAATGATGTCAATCTGGCATGAAAAACCTTAGCATTTATATTTATCTCGTGAGAAGGACAATGTTGGTTCAGTGTGTGTGTGTTTGTGTGTATATGTATGCCTATACGCCATGAAAGTGACTCGCTACTACATCATTCTTCCGGAGTCAGTCCCCTAATTATTTTGAATGGGCTTGGCGATTATATATTACATTTGTAAAAATGCAGTTGTTTAAAATATATATTTATCAGAATATATTTGTGATTGTGGCTGTATTTAATCATGCCAGATGCCTTTTAATATAATGTTGCACTGACGAACATTGCGCTACATTTTTGCCCTTTTAAGGCCATTCAAAAAGCAAACAAACATTAGATAACTACAGGGCTACTTCCTTGAAAATGTTGCTGCACTTTCGATGCAAGGTAACACAACCATTGGAACAATGTGTTGTTGTTTCGTAAACTCCATGTTCAGTTGGAAGAGAGCACGGACGGCCAGCGATCAAGCGTCAGGGTCATATACACCACAAGTCTCTGTGGCGCAATTGGTTAGCGCGTTAGACTGTTAATCTAAAGGTTGGTGGTTTGAGCCCACCCAGGGACGACAGTGTGTTGTGCTCCATGATGTGGATGTGACATCCTGGACCTCTAATGAAATTCCCAGTTCTTTTGGCCTGCTGAGGGTCAATGCCAACACAAGCCTCTCAAGTGCAATCAAACAGTTAGCTTGTTTGACTGTCAATCTCAAGTTTGGAGCTTCGACACCACCCAGGGATGACATTTTTCAGATTGTAGAGATGTGAACTGACCCTTCCTGACTTGTTGTGAGCTTCCACGAGACTATGGCCTGCTGAGGGTCAGTATAACCACAAGTCTCTTTGGTGCAATTTGTTGGCGCGTTAGACTCTTAATTTAAAAATGGGTGATTTGAGCCCACCCAGGGATGCTGTCTTTCCATTTCTAGCGATATGGAAGACCTTCCTGGACTTACAGTAAGCTTGCTTTTGACCTGCTGTGTTTCCTGTTGTCACATGTGATTGGTGTGTTGTTGAACATGAAAGATGACAAGTTACTATACCTACTGGTAAAATGGCTGTCAATGGTCTCTGATCTTCTGTTACTCAATAGCTTGATCATTCTGTGTTCTCCAAGGAACATATCATTTATTCTTATTAATCTGGCTAGTATGACAATGTAAATGATGTCAATCTGGCATGAAAAACCTTAGCATTTATATTTATCTCGTGAGAAGGACAATGTTGGTTCAGTGTGTGTGTGTTTGTGTGTATATGTATGCCTATACGCCATGAAAGTGACTCGCTACTACATCATTCTTCGGAGTCAGTCCCCTAATTATTTTGAATGGGCTTGGCGATTATATATTACATTTGTAAAAATGCAGTTGTTTAAAATATATATTTATCAGAATATATTTGTGATTGTGGCTGTATTTAATCATGCCAGATGCCTTTTAATATAATGTTGCACTGACGAACATTGCGCTACATTTTTGCCCTTTTAAGGCCATTCAAAAAGCAAACAAACATTAGATAACTACAGGGCTACTTCCTTGAAAATGTTGCTGCACTTTCGATGCAAGGTAACACAACCATTGGAACAATGTGTTGTTGTTTCGTAAACTCCATGTTCAGTTGGAAGAGAGCACGGACGGCCAGCGATCAAGCGTCAGGGTCATATACACCACAAGTCTCTGTGGCGCAATTGGTTAGCGCGTTAGACTGTTAATCTAAAGGTTGGTGGTTTGAGCCCACCCAGGGACGACAGTGTGTTGTGCTCCATGATGTGGATGTGACATCCTGGACCTCTAATGAAATTCCCAGTTCTTTTGGCCTGCTGAGGGTCAATGCCAACACAAGCCTCTCAAGTGCAATCAAACAGTTAGCTTGTTTGACTGTCAATCTCAAGTTTGGAGCTTCGACACCACCCAGGGATGACATTTTTCAGATTGTAGAGATGTGAACTGACCCTTCCTGACTTGTTGTGAGCTTCCACGAGACTATGGCCTGCTGAGGGTCAGTATAACCACAAGTCTCTTTGGTGCAATTTGTTGGCGCGTTAGACTCTTAATTTAAAAATGGGTGATTTGAGCCCACCCAGGGATGCTGTCTTTCCATTTCTAGCGATATGGAAGACCTTCCTGGACTTACAGTAAGCTTGCTTTTGACCTGCTGTGTTTCCTGTTGTCACATGTGATTGGTGTGTTGTTGAACATGAAAGATGACAAGTTACTATACCTACTGGTAAAATGGCTGTCAATGGTCTCTGATCTTCTGTTACTCAATAGCTTGATCATTCTGTGTTCTCCAAGGAACATATCATTTATTCTTATTAATCTGGCTAGTATGACAATTTAAATGATGTCAATCTGGCATGAAAAACCTTAGCATTTATATTTATCTCATGAGAAGGACAATGTTGGTTCAGTGTGTGTGTGTTTGTGTGTATATGTATGCCTATACGCCATGAAAGTGACTCGCTACTACATCATTCTTCTGGAGTCAGTCCCCTAATTATTTTGAATGGGCTTGGCGATTATATATTACATTTGTAAAAATGCAGTTGTTTAAAATATATATTTATCAGAATATATTTGTGATTGTGGCTGTATTTAATCATGCCAGATGCCTTTTAATATAATGTTGCACTGACGAACATTGCGCTACATTTTTGCCCTTTTAAGGCCATTCAAAAAGCAAACAAACATTAGATAACTACAGGGCTACTTCCTTGAAAATGTTGCTGCACTTTCGATGCAAGGTAACACAACCATTGGAACAATGTGTTGTTGTTTCGTAAACTCCATGTTCAGTTGGAAGAGAGCACGGACGGCCAGCGATCAAGCGTCAGGGTCATATACACCACAAGTCTCTGTGGCGCAATTGGTTAGCGCGTTAGACTGTTAATCTAAAGGTTGGTGGTTGAGCCCACCCAGGGACGACAGTGTGTTGTGCTCCATGATGTGGATGTGACATCCTGGACCTCTAATGAAATTCCCAGTTCTTTTGGCCTGCTGAGGGTCAATGCCAACACAAGCCTCTCAAGTGCAATCAAACAGTTAGCTTGTTTGACTGTCAATCTCAAGTTTGGAGCTTCGACACCACCCAGGGATGACATTTTTCAGATTGTAGAGATGTGAACTGACCCTTCCTGACTTGTTGTGAGCTTCCACGAGACTATGGCCTGCTGAGGGTCAGTATAACCACAAGTCTCTTTGGTGCAATTTGTTGGCGCGTTAGACTCTTAATTTAAAAATGGGTGATTTGAGCCCACCCAGGGATGCTGTCTTTCCATTTCTAGCGATATGGAAGACCTTCCTGGACTTACAGTAAGCTTGCTTTTGACCTGCTGTGTTTCCTGTTGTCACATGTGATTGGTGTGTTGTTGAACATGAAAGATGACAAGTTACTATACCTACTGGTAAAATGGCTGTCAATGGTCTCTGATCTTCTGTTACTCAATAGCTTGATCATTCTGTGTTCTCCAAGGAACATATCATTTATTCTTATTAATCTGGCTAGTATGACAATGTAAATGATGTCAATCTGGCATGAAAAACCTTAGCATTTATATTTATCTCGTGAGAAGGACAATGTTGGTTCAGTGTGTGTGTGTTTGTGTGTATATGTATGCCTATACGCCATGAAAGTGACTCGCTACTACATCATTCTTCCGGAGTCAGTCCCCTAATTATTTTGAATGGGCTTGGCGATTATATATTACATTTGTAAAAATGCAGTTGTTTAAAATATATATTTATCAGAATATATTTGTGATTGTGGCTGTATTTAATCATGCCAGATGCCTTTTAATATAATGTTGCACTGACGAACATTGCGCTACATTTTTGCCCTTTTAAGGCCATTCAAAAAGCAAACAAACATTAGATAACTACAGGGCTACTTCCTTGAAAATGTTGCTGCACTTTCGATGCAAGGTAACACAACCATTGGAACAATGTGTTGTTGTTGTTTCGTAAACTCCATGTTCAGTTGGAAGAGAGCACGGACGGCCAGCGATCAAGCGTCAGGGTCATATACACCACAAGTCTCTGTGGCGCAATTGGTTAGCGCGTTAGACTGTTAATCTAAAGGTTGGTGGTTTGAGCCCACCCAGGGACGACAGTGTGTTGTGCTCCATGATGTGGATGTGACATCCTGGACCTCTAATGAAATTCCCAGTTCTTTTGGCCTGCTGAGGGTCAATGCCAACACAAGCCTCTCAAGTGCAATCAAACAGTTAGCTTGTTTGACTGTCAATCTCAAGTTTGGAGCTTCGACACCACCCAGGGATGACATTTTTCAGATTGTAGAGATGTGAACTGACCCTTCCTGACTTGTTGTGAGCTTCCACGAGACTATGGCCTGCTGAGGGTCAGTATAACCACAAGTCTCTTTGGTGCAATTTGTTGGCGCGTTAGACTCTTAATTTAAAAATGGGTGATTTGAGCCCACCCAGGGATGCTGTCTTTCCATTTCTAGCGATATGGAAGACCTTCCTGGACTTACAGTAAGCTTGCTTTTGACCTGCTGTGTTTCCTGTTGTCACATGTGATTGGTGTGTTGTTGAACATGAAAGATGACAAGTTACTATACCTACTGGTAAAATGGCTGTCAATGGTCTCTGATCTTCTGTTACTCAATAGCTTGATCATTCTGTGTTCTCCAAGGAACATATCATTTATTCTTATTAATCTGGCTAGTATGACAATGTAAATGATGTCAATCTGGCATGAAAAACCTTAGCATTTATATTTATCTCGTGAGAAGGACAATGTTGGTTCAGTGTGTGTGTGTTTGTGTGTATATGTATGCCTATACGCCATGAAAGTGACTCGCTACTACATCATTCTTCCGGAGTCAGTCCCCTAATTATTTTGAATGGGCTTGGCGATTATATATTACATTTGTAAAAATGCAGTTGTTTAAAATATATATTTATCAGAATATATTTGTGATTGTGGCTGTATTTAATCATGCCAGATGCCTTTTAATATAATGTTGCACTGACGAACATTGCGCTACATTTTTGCCCTTTTAAGGCCATTCAAAAAGCAAACAAACATTAGATAACTACAGGGCTACTTCCTTGAAAATGTTGCTGCACTTTCGATGCAAGGTAACACAACCATTGGAACAATGTGTTGTTGTTTCGTAAACTCCATGTTCAGTTGGAAGAGAGCACGGACGGCCAGCGATCAAGCGTCAGGGTCATATACACCACAAGTCTCTGTGGCGCAATTGGTTAGCGCGTTAGACTGTTAATCTAAAGGTTGGTGGTTGAGCCCACCCAGGGACGACAGTGTGTTGTGCTCCATGATGTGGATGTGACATCCTGGACCTCTAATGAAATTCCCAGTTCTTTTGGCCTGCTGAGGGTCAATGCCAACACAAGCCTCTCAAGTGCAATCAAACAGTTAGCTTGTTTGACTGTCAATCTCAAGTTTGGAGCTTCGACACCACCCAGGGATGACATTTTTCAGATTGTAGAGATGTGAACTGACCCTTCCTGACTTGTTGTGAGCTTCCACGAGACTATGGCCTGCTGAGGGTCAGTATAACCACAAGTCTCTTTGGTGCAATTTGTTGGCGCGTTAGACTCTTAATTTAAAAATGGGTGATTTGAGCCCACCCAGGGATGCTGTCTTTCCATTTCTAGCGATATGGAAGACCTTCCTGGACTTACAGTAAGCTTGCTTTTGACCTGCTGTGTTTCCTGTTGTCACATGTGATTGGTGTGTTGTTGAACATGAAAGATGACAAGTTACTATACCTACTGGTAAAATGGCTGTCAATGGTCTCTGATCTTCTGTTACTCAATAGCTTGATCATTCTGTGTTCTCCAAGGAACATATCATTTATTCTTATTAATCTGGCTAGTATGACAATGTAAATGATGTCAATCTGGCATGAAAAACCTTAGCATTTATATTTATCTCGCGAGAAGGACAATGTTGGTCAGTGTGTGTGTGTTTGTTTGTGTGTATATGTATGCCTATACGCCATGAAAGTGACTCGCTACTACATCATTCTTCGGAGTCAGTCCCCTAATTATTTTGAATGGGCTTGGCGATTATATATTACATTTGTAAAAATGCAGTTGTTTAAAATATATATTTATCAGAATATATTTGTGATTGTGGCTGTATTTAATCATGCCAGATGCCTTTTAATATAATGTTGCACTGACGAACATTGCGCTACATTTTTGCCCTTTTAAGGCCATTCAAAAAGCAAACAAACATTAGATAACTACAGGGCTACTTCCTTGAAAATGTTGCTGCACTTTCGATGCAAGGTAACACAACCATTGGAACAATGTGTTGTTGTTTCGTAAACTCCATGTTCAGTTGGAAGAGAGCACGGACGGCCAGCGATCAAGCGTCAGGGTCATATACACCACAAGTCTCTGTGGCGCAATTGGTTAGCGCGTTAGACTGTTAATCTAAAGGTTGGTGGTTCGAGAGCCCACCCAGGGACGACAGTGTGTTGTGCTCCATGATGTGGATGTGACATCCTGGACCTCTAATGAAATTCCCAGTTCTTTTGGCCTGCTGAGGGTCAATGCCAACACAAGCCTCTCAAGTGCAATCAAACAGTTAGCTTGTTTGACTGTCAATCTCAAGTTTGGAGCTTCGACACCACCCAGGGATGACATTTTTCAGATTGTAGAGATGTGAACTGACCCTTCCTGACTTGTTGTGAGCTTCCACGAGACTATGGCCTGCTGAGGGTCAGTATAACCACAAGTCTCTTTGGTGCAATTTGTTGGCGCGTTAGACTCTTAATTTAAAAATGGGTGATTTGAGCCCACCCAGGGATGCTGTCTTTCCATTTCTAGCGATATGGAAGACCTTCCTGGACTTACAGTAAGCTTGCTTTTGACCTGCTGTGTTTCCTGTTGTCACATGTGATTGGTGTGTTGTTGAACATGAAAGATGACAAGTTACTATACCTACTGGTAAAATGGCTGTCAATGGTCTCTGATCTTCTGTTACTCAATAGCTTGATCATTCTGTGTTCTCCAAGGAACATATCATTTATTCTTATTAATCTGGCTAGTATGACAATGTAAATGATGTCAATCTGGCATGAAAAACCTTAGCATTTATATTTATCTCGCGAGAAGGACAATGTTGGTTCAGTGTGTGTGTGTTTGTGTGTATATGTATGCCTATACGCCATGAAAGTGACTCGCTACTACATCATTCTTCGGAGTCAGTCCCCTAATTATTTTGAATGGGCTTGGCGATTATATATTACATTTGTAAAAATGCAGTTGTTTAAAATATATATTTATCAGAATATATTTGTGATTGTGGCTGTATTTAATCATGCCAGATGCCTTTTAATATAATGTTGCACTGACGAACATTGCGCTACATTTTTGCCCTTTTAAGGCCATTCAAAAAGCAAACAAACATTAGATAACTACAGGGCTACTTCCTTGAAAATGTTGCTGCACTTTCGATGCAAGGTAACACAACCATTGGAACAATGTGTTGTTGTTTCGTAAACTCCATGTTCAGTTGGAAGAGAGCACGGACGGCCAGCGATCAAGCGTCAGGGTCATATACACCACAAGTCTCTGTGGCGCAATTGGTTAGCGCGTTAGACTGTTAATCTAAAGGTTGGTGGTTGAGCCCACCCAGGGACGACAGTGTGTTGTGCTCCATGATGTGGATGTGACATCCTGGACCTCTAATGAAATTCCCAGTTCTTTTGGCCTGCTGAGGGTCAATGCCAACACAAGCCTCTCAAGTGCAATCAAACAGTTAGCTTGTTTGACTGTCAATCTCAAGTTTGGAGCTTCGACACCACCCAGGGATGACATTTTTCAGATTGTAGAGATGTGAACTGACCCTTCCTGACTTGTTGTGAGCTTCCACGAGACTATGGCCTGCTGAGGGTCAGTATAACCACAAGTCTCTTTGGTGCAATTTGTTGGCGCGTTAGACTCTTAATTTAAAAATGGGTGATTTGAGCCCACCCAGGGATGCTGTCTTTCCATTTCTAGCGATATGGAAGACCTTCCTGGACTTACAGTAAGCTTGCTTTTGACCTGCTGTGTTTCCTGTTGTCACATGTGATTGGTGTGTTGTTGAACATGAAAGATGACAAGTTACTATACCTACTGGTAAAATGGCTGTCAATGGTCTCTGATCTTCTGTTACTCAATAGCTTGATCATTCTGTGTTCTCCAAGGAACATATCATTTATTCTTATTAATCTGGCTAGTATGACAATGTAAATGATGTCAATCTGGCATGAAAAACCTTAGCATTTATATTTATCTCGTGAGAAGGACAATGTTGGTTCAGTGTGTGTGTGTTTGTGTGTATATGTATGCCTATACGCCATGAAAGTGACTCGCTACTACATCATTCTTCGGAGTCAGTCCCCTAATTATTTTGAATGGGCTTGGCGATTATATATTACATTTGTAAAAATGCAGTTGTTTAAAATATATATTTATCAGAATATATTTGTGATTGTGGCTGTATTTAATCATGCCAGATGCCTTTTAATATAATGTTGCACTGACGAACATTGCGCTACATTTTTGCCCTTTTAAGGCCATTCAAAAAGCAAACAAACATTAGATAACTACAGGGCTACTTCCTTGAAAATGTTGCTGCACTTTCGATGCAAGGTAACACAACCATTGGAACAATGTGTTGTTGTTTCGTAAACTCCATGTTCAGTTGGAAGAGAGCACGGACGGCCAGCGATCAAGCGTCAGGGTCATATACACCACAAGTCTCTGTGGCGCAATTGGTTAGCGCGTTAGACTGTTAATCTAAAGGTTGGTGGTTGAGCCCACCCAGGGACGACAGTGTGTTGTGCTCCATGATGTGGATGTGACATCCTGGACCTCTAATGAAATTCCCAGTTCTTTTGGCCTGCTGAGGGTCAATGCCAACACAAGCCTCTCAAGTGCAATCAAACAGTTAGCTTGTTTGACTGTCAATCTCAAGTTTGGAGCTTCGACACCACCCAGGGATGACATTTTTCAGATTGTAGAGATGTGAACTGACCCTTCCTGACTTGTTGTGAGCTTCCACGAGACTATGGCCTGCTGAGGGTCAGTATAACCACAAGTCTCTTTGGTGCAATTTGTTGGCGCGTTAGACTCTTAATTTAAAAATGGGTGATTTGAGCCCACCCAGGGATGCTGTCTTTCCATTTCTAGCGATATGGAAGACCTTCCTGGACTTACAGTAAGCTTGCTTTTGACCTGCTGTGTTTCCTGTTGTCACATGTGATTGGTGTGTTGTTGAACATGAAAGATGACAAGTTACTATACCTACTGGTAAAATGGCTGTCAATGGTCTCTGATCTTCTGTTACTCAATAGCTTGATCATTCTGTGTTCTCCAAGGAACATATCATTTATTCTTATTAATCTGGCTAGTATGACAATGTAAATGATGTCAATCTGGCATGAAAACCTTAGCATTTATTATTTATTTATCTCGTGAGAAGGACAATGTTGGTTCAGTGTGTGTGTGTTTGTGTGTATATGTATGCCTATACGCCATGAAAGTGACTCGCTACTACATCATTCTTCCGGAGTCAGTCCCCTAATTATTTTGAATGGGCTTGGCGATTATATATTACATTTGTAAAAATGCAGTTGTTTAAAATATATATTTATCAGAATATATTTGTGATTGTGGCTGTATTTAATCATGCCAGATGCCTTTTAATATAATGTTGCACTGACGAACATTGCGCTACATTTTTGCCCTTTTAAGGCCATTCAAAAAGCAAACAAACATTAGATAACTACAGGGCTACTTCCTTGAAAATGTTGCTGCACTTTCGATGCAAGGTAACACAACCATTGGAACAATGTGTTGTTGTTTCGTAAACTCCATGTTCAGTTGGAAGAGAGCACGGACGGCCAGCGATCAAGCGTCAGGGTCATATACACCACAAGTCTCTGTGGCGCATTGGTTAGCGCGTTAGACTGTTAATCTAAAGGTTGGTGGTTTGAGCCCACCCAGGGACGACAGTGTGTTGTGCTCCATGATGTGGATGTGACATCCTGGACCTCTAATGAAATTCCCAGTTCTTTTGGCCTGCTGAGGGTCAATGCCAACACAAGCCTCTCAAGTGCAATCAAACAGTTAGCTTGTTTGACTGTCAATCTCAAGTTTGGAGCTTCGACACCACCCAGGGATGACATTTTTCAGATTGTAGAGATGTGAACTGACCCTTCCTGACTTGTTGTGAGCTTCCACGAGACTATGGCCTGCTGAGGGTCAGTATAACCACAAGTCTCTTTGGTGCAATTTGTTGGCGCGTTAGACTCTTAATTTAAAAATGGGTGATTTGAGCCCACCCAGGGATGCTGTCTTTCCATTTCTAGCGATATGGAAGACCTTCCTGGACTTACAGTAAGCTTGCTTTTGACCTGCTGTGTTTCCTGTTGTCACATGTGATTGGTGTGTTGTTGAACATGAAAGATGACAAGTTACTATACCTACTGGTAAAATGGCTGTCAATGGTCTCTGATCTTCTGTTACTCAATAGCTTGATCATTCTGTGTTCTCCAAGGAACATATCATTTATTCTTATTAATCTGGCTAGTATGACAATGTAAATGATGTCAATCTGGCATGAAAAACCTTAGCATTTATATTTATCTCGTGAGAAGGACAATGTTGGTTCAGTGTGTGTGTGTTTGTGTGTATATGTATGCCTATACGCCATGAAAGTGACTCGCTACTACATCATTCTTCCGGAGTCAGTCCCCTAATTATTTTGAATGGGCTTGGCGATTATATATTACATTTGTAAAAATGCAGTTGTTTAAAATATATATTTATCAGAATATATTTGTGATTGTGGCTGTATTTAATCATGCCAGATGCCTTTTAATATAATGTTGCACTGACGAACATTGCGCTACATTTTTGCCCTTTTAAGGCCATTCAAAAAGCAAACAACATTAGATAACTACAGGGCTACTTCCTTGAAAATGTTGCTGCACTTTCGATGCAAGGTAACACAACCATTGGAACAATGTGTTGTTGTTTCGTAAACTCCATGTTCAGTTGGAAGAGAGCACGGACGGCCAGCGATCAAGCGTCAGGGTCATATACACCACAAGTCTCTGTGGCGCAATTGGTTAGCGCGTTAGACTGTTAATCTAAAGGTTGGTGGTTTGAGCCCACCCAGGGACGACAGTGTGTTGTGCTCCATGATGTGGATGTGACATCCTGGACCTCTAATGAAATTCCCAGTTCTTTTGGCCTGCTGAGGGTCAATGCCAACACAAGCCTCTCAAGTGCAATCAAACAGTTAGCTTGTTTGACTGTCAATCTCAAGTTTGGAGCTTCGACACCACCCAGGGATGACATTTTTCAGATTGTAGAGATGTGAACTGACCCTTCCTGACTTGTTGTGAGCTTCCACGAGACTATGGCCTGCTGAGGGTCAGTATACACAAGTCTCTTTGGTGCAATTTGTTGGCGCGTTAGACTCTTAATTTAAAAATGGGTGATTTGAGCCCACCCAGGGATGCTGTCTTTCCATTTCTAGCGATATGGAAGACCTTCCTGGACTTACAGTAAGCTTGCTTTTGACCTGCTGTGTTTCCTGTTGTCACATGTGATTGGTGTGTTGTTGAACATGAAAGATGACAAGTTACTATACCTACTGGTAAAATGGCTGTCAATGGTCTCTGATCTTCTGTTACTCAATAGCTTGATCATTCTGTGTTCTCCAAGGAACATATCATTTATTCTTATTAATCTGGCTAGTATGACAATGTAAATGATGTCAATCTGGCATGAAAAACCTTAGCATTTATATTTATCTCGTGAGAAGGACAATGTTGGTTCAGTGTGTGTGTGTTTGTGTGTATATGTATGCCTATACGCCATGAAAGTGACTCGCTACTACATCATTCTTCGGAGTCAGTCCCCTAATTATTTTGAATGGGCTTGGCGATTATATATTACATTTGTAAAAATGCAGTTGTTTAAAATATATATTTATCAGAATATATTTGTGATTGTGGCTGTATTTAATCATGCCAGATGCCTTTTAATATAATGTTGCACTGACGAACATTGCGCTACATTTTTGCCCTTTTAAGGCCATTCAAAAAGCAAACAAACATTAGATAACTACAGGGCTACTTCCTTGAAAATGTTGCTGCACTTTCGATGCAAGGTAACACAACCATTGGAACAATGTGTTGTTGTTTCGTAAACTCCATGTTCAGTTGGAAGAGAGCACGGACGGCCAGCGATCAAGCGTCAGGGTCATATACACCACAAGTCTCTGTGGCGCAATTGGTTAGCGCGTTAGACTGTTAATCTAAAGGTTGGTGGTTTGAGCCCACCCAGGGACGACAGTGTGTTGTGCTCCATGATGTGGATGTGACATCCTGGACCTCTAATGAAATTCCCAGTTCTTTTGGCCTGCTGAGGGTCAATGCCAACACAAGCCTCTCAAGTGCAATCAAACAGTTAGCTTGTTTGACTGTCAATCTCAAGTTTGGAGCTTCGACACCACCCAGGGATGACATTTTTCAGATTGTAGAGATGTGAACTGACCCTTCCTGACTTGTTGTGAGCTTCCACGAGACTATGGCCTGCTGAGGGTCAGTATAACCACAAGTCTCTTTGGTGCAATTTGTTGGCGCGTTAGACTCTTAATTTAAAAATGGGTGATTTGAGCCCACCCAGGGATGCTGTCTTTCCATTTCTAGCGATATGGAAGACCTTCCTGGACTTACAGTAAGCTTGCTTTTGACCTGCTGTGTTTCCTGTTGTCACATGTGATTGGTGTGTTGTTGAACATGAAAGATGACAAGTTACTATACCTACTGGTAAAATGGCTGTCAATGGTCTCTGATCTTCTGTTACTCAATAGCTTGATCATTCTGTGTTCTCCAAGGAACATATCATTTATTCTTATTAATCTGGCTAGTATGACAATGTAAATGATGTCAATCTGGCATGAAAAACCTTAGCATTTATATTTATCTCGTGAGAAGGACAATGTTGGTTCAGTGTGTGTGTGTTTGTGTGTATATGTATGCCTATACGCCATGAAAGTGACTCGCTACTACATCATTCTTCTGGAGTCAGTCCCCTAATTATTTTGAATGGGCTTGGCGATTATATATTACATTTGTAAAAATGCAGTTGTTTAAAATATATATTTATCAGAATATATTTGTGATTGTGGCTGTATTTAATCATGCCAGATGCCTTTTAATATAATGTTGCACTGACGAACATTGCGCTACATTTTTGCCCTTTTAAGGCCATTCAAAAAGCAAACAAACATTAGATAACTACAGGGCTACTTCCTTGAAAATGTTGCTGCACTTTCGATGCAAGGTAACACAACCATTGGAACAATGTGTTGTTGTTTCGTAAACTCCATGTTCAGTTGGAAGAGAGCACGGACGGCCAGCGATCAAGCGTCAGGGTCATATACACCACAAGTCTCTGTGGCGCAATTGGTTAGCGCGTTAGACTGTTAATCTAAAGGTTGGTGGTTGAGCCCACCCAGGGACGACAGTGTGTTGTGCTCCATGATGTGGATGTGACATCCTGGACCTCTAATGAAATTCCCAGTTCTTTTGGCCTGCTGAGGGTCAATGCCAACACAAGCCTCTCAAGTGCAATCAAACAGTTAGCTTGTTTGACTGTCAATCTCAAGTTTGGAGCTTCGACACCACCCAGGGATGACATTTTTCAGATTGTAGAGATGTGAACTGACCCTTCCTGACTTGTTGTGAGCTTCCACGAGACTATGGCCTGCTGAGGGTCAGTATAACCACAAGTCTCTTTGGTGCAATTTGTTGGCGCGTTAGACTCTTAATTTAAAAATGGGTGATTTGAGCCCACCCAGGGATGCTGTCTTTCCATTTCTAGCGATATGGAAGACCTTCCTGGACTTACAGTAAGCTTGCTTACCTGCTGTGTTTCCTGTTGTCACAAGTGATTGGTGTGTTGTTGAACATGAAAGATGACAAGTTACTATACCTACTGGTAAAATGGCTGTCAATGGTCTCTGATCTTCTGTTACTCAATAGCTTGATCATTCTGTGTTCTCCAAGGAACATATCATTTATTCTTATTAATCTGGCTAGTATGACAATGTAAATGATGTCAATCTGGCATGAAAAACCTTAGCATTTATATTTATCTCGTGAGAAGGACAATGTTGGTTCAGTGTGTGTGTGTTTGTGTGTATATGTATGCCTATACGCCATGAAAGTGACTCGCTACTACATCATTCTTCGGAGTCAGTCCCCTAATTATTTTGAATGGGCTTGGCGATTATATATTACATTTGTAAAAATGCAGTTGTTTAAAATATATATTTATCAGAATATATTTGTGATTGTGGCTGTATTTAATCATGCCAGATGCCTTTTAATATAATGTTGCACTGACGAACATTGCGCTACATTTTTGCCCTTTTAAGGCCATTCAAAAAGCAAACAAACATTAGATAACTACAGGGCTACTTCCTTGAAAATGTTGCTGCACTTTCGATGCAAGGTAACACAACCATTGGAACAATGTGTTGTTGTTTCGTAAACTCCATGTTCAGTTGGAAGAGAGCACGGACGGCCAGCGATCAAGCGTCAGGGTCATATACACCACAAGTCTCTGTGGCGCAATTGGTTAGCGCGTTAGACTGTTAATCTAAAGGTTGGTGGTTTGAGCCCACCCAGGGACGACAGTGTGTTGTGCTCCATGATGTGGATGTGACATCCTGGACCTCTAATGAAATTCCCAGTTCTTTTGGCCTGCTGAGGGTCAATGCCAACACAAGCCTCTCAAGTGCAATCAAACAGTTAGCTTGTTTGACTGTCAATCTCAAGTTTGGAGCTTCGACACCACCCAGGGATGACATTTTTCAGATTGTAGAGATGTGAACTGACCCTTCCTGACTTGTTGTGAGCTTCCACGAGACTATGGCCTGCTGAGGGTCAGTATAACCACAAGTCTCTTTGGTGCAATTTGTTGGCGCGTTAGACTCTTAATTTAAAAATGGGTGATTTGAGCCCACCCAGGGATGCTGTCTTTCCATTTCTAGCGATATGGAAGACCTTCCTGGACTTACAGTAAGCTTGCTTTTGACCTGCTGTGTTTCCTGTTGTCACATGTGATTGGTGTGTTGTTGAACATGAAAGATGACAAGTTACTATACCTACTGGTAAAATGGCTGTCAATGGTCTCTGATCTTCTGTTACTCAATAGCTTGATCATTCTGTGTTCTCCAAGGAACATATCATTTATTCTTATTAATCTGGCTAGTATGACAATGTAAATGATGTCAATCTGGCATGAAAAACCTTAGCATTTATATTTATCTCGCGAGAAGGACAATGTTGGTTCAGTGTGTGTGTGTTTGTGTGTATATGTATGCCTATACGCCATGAAAGTGACTCGCTACTACATCATTCTTCGGAGTCAGTCCCCTAATTATTTTGAATGGGCTTGGCGATTATATATTACATTTGTAAAAATGCAGTTGTTTAAAATATATATTTATCAGAATATATTTGTGATTGTGGCTGTATTTAATCATGCCAGATGCCTTTTAATATAATGTTGCACTGACGAACATTGCGCTACATTTTTGCCCTTTTAAGGCCATTCAAAAAGCAAACAAACATTAGATAACTACAGGGCTACTTCCTTGAAAATGTTGCTGCACTTTCGATGCAAGGTAACACAACCATTGGAACAATGTGTTGTTGTTTCGTAAACTCCATGTTCAGTTGGAAGAGAGCACGGACGGCCAGCGATCAAGCGTCAGGGTCATATACACCACAAGTCTCTGTGGCGCAATTGGTTAGCGCGTTAGACTGTTAATCTAAAGGTTGGTGGTTGAGCCCACCCAGGGACGACAGTGTGTTGTGCTCCATGATGTGGATGTGACATCCTGGACCTCTAATGAAATTCCCAGTTCTTTTGGCCTGCTGAGGGTCAATGCCAACACAAGCCTCTCAAGTGCAATCAAACAGTTAGCTTGTTTGACTGTCAATCTCAAGTTTGGAGCTTCGACACCACCCAGGGATGACATTTTTCAGATTGTAGAGATGTGAACTGACCCTTCCTGACTTGTTGTGAGCTTCCACGAGACTATGGCCTGCTGAGGGTCAGTATAACCACAAGTCTCTTTGGTGCAATTTGTTGGCGCGTTAGACTCTTAATTTAAAAATGGGTGATTTGAGCCCACCCAGGGATGCTGTCTTTCCATTTCTAGCGATATGGAAGACCTTCCTGGACTTACAGTAAGCTTGCTTTTGACCTGCTGTGTTTCCTGTTGTCACATGTGATTGGTGTGTTGTTGAACATGAAAGATGACAAGTTACTATACCTACTGGTAAAATGGCTGTCAATGGTCTCTGATCTTCTGTTACTCAATAGCTTGATCATTCTGTTCTCCAAGGAACATATCATTTATTCTTATTAATCTGGCTAGTATGACAATGTAAATGATGTCAATCTGGCATGAAAAACCTTAGCATTTATATTTATCTCGTGAGAAGGACAATGTTGGTTCAGTGTGTGTGTGTTTGTGTGTATATGTATGCCTATACGCCATGAAAGTGACTCGCTACTACATCATTCTTCGGAGTCAGTCCCCTAATTATTTTGAATGGGCTTGGCGATTATATATTACATTTGTAAAAATGCAGTTGTTTAAAATATATATTTATCAGAATATATTTGTGATTGTGGCTGTATTTAATCATGCCAGATGCCTTTTAATATAATGTTGCACTGACGAACATTGCGCTACATTTTTGCCCTTTTAAGGCCATTCAAAAAGCAAACAAACATTAGATAACTACAGGGCTACTTCCTTGAAAATGTTGCTGCACTTTCGATGCAAGGTAACACAACCATTGGAACAATGTGTTGTTGTTTCGTAAACTCCATGTTCAGTTGGAAGAGAGCACGGACGGCCAGCGATCAAGCGTCAGGGTCATATACACCACAAGTCTCTGTGGCGCAATTGGTTAGCGCGTTAGACTGTTAATCTAAAGGTTGGTGGTTTGAGCCCACCCAGGGACGACAGTGTGTTGTGCTCCATGATGTGGATGTGACATCCTGGACCTCTAATGAAATTCCCAGTTCTTTTGGCCTGCTGAGGGTCAATGCCAACACAAGCCTCTCAAGTGCAATCAAACAGTTAGCTTGTTTGACTGTCAATCTCAAGTTTGGAGCTTCGACACCACCCAGGGATGACATTTTTCAGATTGTAGAGATGTGAACTGACCCTTCCTGACTTGTTGTGAGCTTCCACGAGACTATGGCCTGCTGAGGGTCAGTATAACCACAAGTCTCTTTGGTGCAATTTGTTGGCGCGTTAGACTCTTAATTTAAAAATGGGTGATTTGAGCCCACCCAGGGATGCTGTCTTTCCATTTCTAGCGATATGGAAGACCTTCCTGGACTTACAGTAAGCTTGCTTTTGACCTGCTGTGTTTCCTGTTGTCACATGTGATTGGTGTGTTGTTGAACATGAAAGATGACAAGTTACTATACCTACTGGTAAAATGGCTGTCAATGGTCTCTGATCTTCTGTTACTCAATAGCTTGATCATTCTGTGTTCTCCAAGGAACATATCATTTATTCTTATTAATCTGGCTAGTATGACAATGTAAATGATGTCAATCTGGCATGAAAAACCTTAGCATTTATATTTATCTCGTGAGAAGGACAATGTTGGTTCAGTGTGTGTGTGTTTGTGTGTATATGTATGCCTATACGCCATGAAAGTGACTCGCTACTACATCATTCTTCGGAGTCAGTCCCCTAATTATTTTGAATGGGCTTGGCGATTATATATTACATTTGTAAAAATGCAGTTGTTTAAAATATATATTTATCAGAATATATTTGTGATTGTGGCTGTATTTAATCATGCCAGATGCCTTTTAATATAATGTTGCACTGACGAACATTGCGCTACATTTTTGCCCTTTTAAGGCCATTCAAAAAGCAAACAAACATTAGATAACTACAGGGCTACTTCCTTGAAAATGTTGCTGCACTTTCGATGCAAGGTAACACAACCATTGGAACAATGTGTTGTTGTTTCGTAAACTCCATGTTCAGTTGGAAGAGAGCACGGACGGCCAGCGATCAAGCGTCAGGGTCATATACACCACAAGTCTCTGTGGCGCAATTGGTTAGCGCGTTAGACTGTTAATCTAAAGGTTGGTGGTTGAGCCCACCCAGGGACGACAGTGTGTTGTGCTCCATGATGTGGATGTGACATCCTGGACCTCTAATGAAATTCCCAGTTCTTTTGGCCTGCTGAGGGTCAATGCCAACACAAGCCTCTCAAGTGCAATCAAACAGTTAGCTTGTTTGACTGTCAATCTCAAGTTTGGAGCTTCGACACCACCCAGGGATGACATTTTTCAGATTGTAGAGATGTGAACTGACCCTTCCTGACTTGTTGTGAGCTTCCACGAGACTATGGCCTGCTGAGGGTCAGTATAACCACAAGTCTCTTTGGTGCAATTTGTTGGCGCGTTAGACTCTTAATTTAAAAATGGGTGATTTGAGCCCACCCAGGGATGCTGTCTTTCCATTTCTAGCGATATGGAAGACCTTCCTGGACTTACAGTAAGCTTGCTTTTGACCTGCTGTGTTTCCTGTTGTCACATGTGATTGGTGTGTTGTTGAACATGAAAGATGACAAGTTACTATACCTACTGGTAAAATGGCTGTCAATGGTCTCTGATCTTCTGTTACTCAATAGCTTGATCATTCTGTGTTCTCCAAGGAACATATCATTTATTCTTATTAATCTGGCTAGTATGACAATGTAAATGATGTCAATCTGGCATGAAAAACCTTAGCATTTATATTTATCTCGTGAGAAGGACAATGTTGGTTCAGTGTGTGTGTGTTGTATGTGTATATGTATGCCTATACGCCATGAAAGTGACTCGCTACTACATCATTCTTCTGGAGTCAGTCCCCTAATTATTTTGAATGGGCTTGGCGATTATATATTACATTTGTAAAAATGCAGTTGTTTAAAATATATATTTATCAGAATATATTTGTGATTGTGGCTGTATTTAATCATGCCAGATGCCTTTTAATATAATGTTGCACTGACGAACATTGCGCTACATTTTTGCCCTTTTAAGGCCATTCAAAAAGCAAACAAACATTAGATAACTACAGGGCTACTTCCTTGAAAATGTTGCTGCACTTTCGATGCAAGGTAACACAACCATTGGAACAATGTGTTGTTGTTTCGTAAACTCCATGTTCAGTTGGAAGAGAGCACGGACGGCCAGCGATCAAGCGTCAGGGTCATATACACCACAAGTCTCTGTGGCGCAATTGGTTAGCGCGTTAGACTGTTAATCTAAAGGTTGGTGGTTGAGCCCACCCAGGACGACAGTGTGTTGTGCTCCATGATGTGGATGTGACATCCTGGACCTCTAATGAAATTCCCAGTTCTTTTGGCCTGCTGAGGGTCAATGCCAACACAAGCCTCTCAAGTGCAATCAAACAGTTAGCTTGTTTGACTGTCAATCTCAAGTTTGGAGCTTCGACACCACCCAGGGATGACATTTTTCAGATTGTAGAGATGTGAACTGACCCTTCCTGACTTGTTGTGAGCTTCCACGAGACTATGGCCTGCTGAGGGTCAGTATAACCACAAGTCTCTTTGGTGCAATTTGTTGGCGCGTTAGACTCTTAATTTAAAAATGGGTGATTTGAGCCCACCCAGGGATGCTGTCTTTCCATTTCTAGCGATATGGAAGACCTTCCTGGACTTACAGTAAGCTTGCTTTTGACCTGCTGTGTTTCCTGTTGTCACATGTGATTGGTGTGTTGTTGAACATGAAAGATGACAAGTTACTATACCTACTGGTAAAATGGCTGTCAATGGTCTCTGATCTTCTGTTACTCAATAGCTTGATCATTCTGTGTTCTCCAAGGAACATATCATTTATTCTTATTAATCTGGCTAGTATGACAATGTAAATGATGTCAATCTGGCATGAAAAACCTTAGCATTTATATTTATCTCGTGAGAAGGACAATGTTGGTTCAGTGTGTGTGTGTTTGTGTGTATATGTATGCCTATACGCCATGAAAGTGACTCGCTACTACATCATTCTTCTGGAGTCAGTCCCCTAATTATTTTGAATGGGCTTGGCGATTATATATTACATTTGTAAAAATGCAGTTGTTTAAAATATATATTTATCAGAATATATTTGTGATTGTGGCTGTATTTAATCATGCCAGATGCCTTTTAATATAATGTTGCACTGACGAACATTGCGCTACATTTTTGCCCTTTTAAGGCCATTCAAAAAGCAAACAAACATTAGATAACTACAGGGCTACTTCCTTGAAAATGTTGCTGCACTTTCGATGCAAGGTAACACAACCATTGGAACAATGTGTTGTTGTTTCGTAAACTCCATGTTCAGTTGGAAGAGAGCACGGACGGCCAGCGATCAAGCGTCAGGGTCATATACACCACAAGTCTCTGTGGCGCAATTGGTTAGCGCGTTAGACTGTTAATCTAAAGGTTGGTGGTTTGAGCCCACCCAGGGACGACAGTGTGTTGTGCTCCATGATGTGGATGTGACATCCTGGACCTCTAATGAAATTCCCAGTTCTTTTGGCCTGCTGAGGGTCAATGCCAACACAAGCCTCTCAAGTGCAATCAAACAGTTAGCTTGTTTGACTGTCAATCTCAAGTTTGGAGCTTCGACACCACCCAGGGATGACATTTTTCAGATTGTAGAGATGTGAACTGACCCTTCCTGACTTGTTGTGAGCTTCCACGAGACTATGGCCTGCTGAGGGTCAGTATAACCACAAGTCTCTTTGGTGCAATTTGTTGGCGCGTTAGACTCTTAATTTAAAAATGGGTGATTTGAGCCCACCCAGGGATGCTGTCTTTCCATTTCTAGCGATATGGAAGACCTTCCTGGACTTACAGTAAGCTTGCTTTTGACCTGCTGTGTTTCCTGTTGTCACATGTGATTGGTGTGTTGTTGAACATGAAAGATGACAAGTTACTATACCTACTGGTAAAATGGCTGTCAATGGTCTCTGATCTTCTGTTACTCAATAGCTTGATCATTCTGTGTTCTCCAAGGAACATATCATTTATTCTTATTAATCTGGCTAGTATGACAATGTAAATGATGTCAATCTGGCATGAAAAACCTTAGCATTTATATTTATCTCGTGAGAAGGACAATGTTGGTTCAGTGTGTGTGTGTTTGTGTGTATATGTATGCCTATACGCCATGAAAGTGACTCGCTACTACATCATTCTTCGGAGTCAGTCCCCTAATTATTTTGAATGGGCTTGGCGATTATATATTACATTTGTAAAAATGCAGTTGTTTAAAATATATTTATCAGAATATATTTGTGATTGTGGCTGTATTTAATCATGCCAGATGCCTTTTAATATAATGTTGCACTGACGAACATTGCGCTACATTTTTGCCCTTTTAAGGCCATTCAAAAAGCAAACAAACATTAGATAACTACAGGGCTACTTCCTTGAAAATGTTGCTGCACTTTCGATGCAAGGTAACACAACCATTGGAACAATGTGTTGTTGTTTCGTAAACTCCATGTTCAGTTGGAAGAGAGCACGGACGGCCAGCGATCAAGCGTCAGGGTCATATACACCACAAGTCTCTGTGGCGCAATTGGTTAGCGCGTTAGACTGTTAATCTAAAGGTTGGTGGTTTGAGCCCACCCAGGGACGACAGTGTGTTGTGCTCCATGATGTGGATGTGACATCCTGGACCTCTAATGAAATTCCCAGTTCTTTTGGCCTGCTGAGGGTCAATGCCAACACAAGCCTCTCAAGTGCAATCAAACAGTTAGCTTGTTTGACTGTCAATCTCAAGTTTGGAGCTTCGACACCACCCAGGGATGACATTTTTCAGATTGTAGAGATGTGAACTGACCCTTCCTGACTTGTTGTGAGCTTCCACGAGACTATGGCCTGCTGAGGGTCAGTATAACCACAAGTCTCTTTGGTGCAATTTGTTGGCGCGTTAGACTCTTAATTTAAAAATGGGTGATTTGAGCCCACCCAGGGATGCTGTCTTTCCATTTCTAGCGATATGGAAGACCTTCCTGGACTTACAGTAAGCTTGCTTTTGACCTGCTGTGTTTCCTGTTGTCACATGTGATTGGTGTGTTGTTGAACATGAAAGATGACAAGTTACTATACCTACTGGTAAAATGGCTGTCAATGGTCTCTGATCTTCTGTTACTCAATAGCTTGATCATTCTGTGTTCTCCAAGGAACATATCATTTATTCTTATTAATCTGGCTAGTATGACAATGTAAATGATGTCAATCTGGCATGAAAAACCTTAGCATTTATATTTATCTCGCGAGAAGGACAATGTTGGTTCAGTGTGTGTGTGTTTGTGTGTATATGTATGCCTATACGCCATGAAAGTGACTCGCTACTACATCATTCTTCCGGAGTCAGTCCCCTAATTATTTTGAATGGGCTTGGCGATTATATATTACATTTGTAAAAATGCAGTTGTTTAAAATATATATTTATCAGAATATATTTGTGATTGTGGCTGTATTTAATCATGCCAGATGCCTTTTAATATAATGTTGCACTGACGAACATTGCGCTACATTTTTGCCCTTTTAAGGCCATTCAAAAAGCAAACAAACATTAGATAACTACAGGGCTACTTCCTTGAAAATGTTGCTGCACTTTCGATGCAAGGTAACACAACCATTGGAACAATGTGTTGTTGTTTCGTAAACTCCATGTTCAGTTGGAAGAGAGCACGGACGGCCAGCGATCAAGCGTCAGGGTCATATACACCACAAGTCTCTGTGGCGCAATTGGTTAGCGCGTTAGACTGTTAATCTAAAGGTTGGTGGTTTGAGCCCACCCAGGGACGACAGTGTGTTGTGCTCCATGATGTGGATGTGACATCCTGGACCTCTAATGAAATTCCCAGTTCTTTTGGCCTGCTGAGGGTCAATGCCAACACAAGCCTCTCAAGTGCAATCAAACAGTTAGCTTGTTTGACTGTCAATCTCAAGTTTGGAGCTTCGACACCACCCAGGGATGACATTTTTCAGATTGTAGAGATGTGAACTGACCCTTCCTGACTTGTTGTGAGCTTCCACGAGACTATGGCCTGCTGAGGGTCAGTATAACCACAAGTCTCTTTGGTGCAATTTGTTGGCGCGTTAGACTCTTAATTTAAAAATGGGTGATTTGAGCCCACCCAGGGATGCTGTCTTTCCATTTCTAGCGATATGGAAGACCTTCCTGGACTTACAGTAAGCTTGCTTTTGACCTGCTGTGTTTCCTGTTGTCACATGTGATTGGTGTGTTGTTGAACATGAAAGATGACAAGTTACTATACCTACTGGTAAAATGGCTGTCAATGGTCTCTGATCTTCTGTTACTCAATAGCTTGATCATTCTGTGTTCTCCAAGGAACATATCATTTATTCTTATTAATCTGGCTAGTATGACAATGTAAATGATGTCAATCTGGCATGAAAAACCTTAGCATTTATATTTATCTCGTGAGAAGGACAATGTTGGTTCAGTGTGTGTGTGTTTGTGTGTATATGTATGCCTATACGCCATGAAAGTGACTCGCTACTACATCATTCTTCCGGAGTCAGTCCCCTAATTATTTTGAATGGGCTTGGCGATTATATATTACATTTGTAAAAATGCAGTTGTTTAAAATATATATTTATCAGAATATATTTGTGATTGTGGCTGTATTTAATCATGCCAGATGCCTTTTAATATAATGTTGCACTGACGAACATTGCGCTACATTTTTGCCCTTTTAAGGCCATTCAAAAAGCAAACAAACATTAGATAACTACAGGGCGACTTCCTTGAAAATGTTGCTGCACTTTCGATGCAAGGTAACACAACCATTGGAACAATGTGTTGTTGTTTCGTAAACTCCATGTTCAGTTGGAAGAGAGCACGGACGGCCAGCGATCAAGCGTCAGGGTCATATACACCACAAGTCTCTGTGGCGCAATTGGTTAGCGCGTTAGACTGTTAATCTAAAGGTTGGTGGTTTGAGCCCACCCAGGGACGACAGTGTGTTGTGCTCCATGATGTGGATGTGACATCCTGGACCTCTAATGAAATTCCCAGTTCTTTTGGCCTGCTGAGGGTCAATGCCAACACAAGCCTCTCAAGTGCAATCAAACAGTTAGCTTGTTTGACTGTCAATCTCAAGTTTGGAGCTTCGACACCACCCAGGGATGACATTTTTCAGATTGTAGAGATGTGAACTGACCCTTCCTGACTTGTTGTGAGCTTCCACGAGACTATGGCCTGCTGAGGGTCAGTATAACCACAAGTCTCTTTGGTGCAATTTGTTGGCGCGTTAGACTCTTAATTTAAAAATGGGTGATTTGAGCCCACCCAGGGATGCTGTCTTTCCATTTCTAGCGATATGGAAGACCTTCCTGGACTTACAGTAAGCTTGCTTTTGACCTGCTGTGTTTCCTGTTGTCACATGTGATTGGTGTGTTGTTGAACATGAAAGATGACAAGTTACTATACCTACTGGTAAAATGGCTGTCAATGGTCTCTGATCTTCTGTTACTCAATAGCTTGATCATTCTGTGTTCTCCAAGGAACATATCATTTATTCTTATTAATCTGGCTAGTATGACAATGTAAATGATGTCAATCTGGCATGAAAAACCTTAGCATTTATATTTATCTCGCGAGAAGGACAATGTTGGTTCAGTGTGTGTGTGTTTGTGTGTATATGTATGCCTATACGCCATGAAAGTGACTCGCTACTACATCATTCTTCCGGAGTCAGTCCCCTAATTATTTTGAATGGGCTTGGCGATTATATATTACATTTGTAAAAATGCAGTTGTTTAAAATATATATTTATCAGAATATATTTGTGATTGTGGCTGTATTTAATCATGCCAGATGCCTTTTAATATAATGTTGCACTGACGAACATTGCGCTACATTTTTGCCCTTTTAAGGCCATTCAAAAAGCAAACAAACATTAGATAACTACAGGGCTACTTCCTTGAAAATGTTGCTGCACTTTCGATGCAAGGTAACACAACCATTGGAACAATGTGTTGTTGTTTCGTAAACTCCATGTTCAGTTGGAAGAGAGCACGGACGGCCAGCGATCAAGCGTCAGGGTCATATACACCACAAGTCTCTGTGGCGCAATTGGTTAGCGCGTTAGACTGTTAATCTAAAGGTTGGTGGTTTGAGCCCACCCAGGGACGACAGTGTGTTGTGCTCCATGATGTGGATGTGACATCCTGGACCTCTAATGAAATTCCCAGTTCTTTTGGCCTGCTGAGGGTCAATGCCAACACAAGCCTCTCAAGTGCAATCAAACAGTTAGCTTGTTTGACTGTCAATCTCAAGTTTGGAGCTTCGACACCACCCAGGGATGACATTTTTCAGATTGTAGAGATGTGAACTGACCCTTCCTGACTTGTTGTGAGCTTCCACGAGACTATGGCCTGCTGAGGGTCAGTATAACCACAAGTCTCTTTGGTGCAATTTGTTGGCGCGTTAGACTCTTAATTTAAAAATGGGTGATTTGAGCCCACCCAGGGATGCTGTCTTTCCATTTCTAGCGATATGGAAGACCTTCCTGGACTTACAGTAAGCTTGCTTTTGACCTGCTGTGTTTCCTGTTGTCACATGTGATTGGTGTGTTGTTGAACATGAAAGATGACAAGTTACTATACCTACTGGTAAAATGGCTGTCAATGGTCTCTGATCTTCTGTTACTCAATAGCTTGATCATTCTGTGTTCTCCAAGGAACATATCATTTATTCTTATTAATCTGGCTAGTATGACAATGTAAATGATGTCAATCTGGCATGAAAAACCTTAGCATTTATATTTATCTCGCGAGAAGGACAATGTTGGTTCAGTGTGTGTGTGTTTGTGTGTATATGTATGCCTATACGCCATGAAAGTGACTCGCTACTACATCATTCTTCGGAGTCAGTCCCCTAATTATTTTGAATGGGCTTGGCGATTATATATTACATTTGTAAAAATGCAGTTGTTTAAAATATATATTTATCAGAATATATTTGTGATTGTGGCTGTATTTAATCATGCCAGATGCCTTTTAATATAATGTTGCACTGACGAACATTGCGCTACATTTTTGCCCTTTTAAGGCCATTCAAAAAGCAAACAAACATTAGATAACTACAGGGCTACTTCCTTGAAAATGTTGCTGCACTTTCGATGCAAGGTAACACAACCATTGGAACAATGTGTTGTTGTTTCGTAAACTCCATGTTCAGTTGGAAGAGAGCACGGACGGCCAGCGATCAAGCGTCAGGGTCATATACACCACAAGTCTCTGTGGCGCAATTGGTTAGCGCGTTAGACTGTTAATCTAAAGGTTGGTGGTTTGAGCCCACCCAGGGACGACAGTGTGTTGTGCTCCATGATGTGGATGTGACATCCTGGACCTCTAATGAAATTCCCAGTTCTTTTGGCCTGCTGAGGGTCAATGCCAACACAAGCCTCTCAAGTGCAATCAAACAGTTAGCTTGTTTGACTGTCAATCTCAAGTTTGGAGCTTCGACACCACCCAGGGATGACATTTTTCAGATTGTAGAGATGTGAACTGACCCTTCCTGACTTGTTGTGAGCTTCCACGAGACTATGGCCTGCTGAGGGTCAGTATAACCACAAGTCTCTTTGGTGCAATTTGTTGGCGCGTTAGACTCTTAATTTAAAAATGGGTGATTTGAGCCCACCCAGGGATGCTGTCTTTCCATTTCTAGCGATATGGAAGACCTTCCTGGACTTACAGTAAGCTTGCTTTTGACCTGCTGTGTTTCCTGTTGTCACATGTGATTGGTGTGTTGTTGAACATGAAAGATGACAAGTTACTATACCTACTGGTAAAATGGCTGTCAATGGTCTCTGATCTTCTGTTACTCAATAGCTTGATCATTCTGTGTTCTCCAAGGAACATATCATTTATTCTTATTAATCTGGCTAGTATGACAATGTAAATGATGTCAATCTGGCATGAAAAACCTTAGCATTTATATTTATCTCGTGAGAAGGACAATGTTGGTTCAGTGTGTGTGTGTTTGTGTGTATATGTATGCCTATACGCCATGAAAGTGACTCGCTACTACATCATTCTTCCGGAGTCAGTCCCCTAATTATTTTGAATGGGCTTGGCGATTATATATTACATTTGTAAAAATGCAGTTGTTTAAAATATATATTTATCAGAATATATTTGTGATTGTGGCTGTATTTAATCATGCCAGATGCCTTTTAATATAATGTTGCACTGACGAACATTGCGCTACATTTTTGCCCTTTTAAGGCCATTCAAAAAGCAAACAAACATTAGATAACTACAGGGCTACTTCCTTGAAAATGTTGCTGCACTTTCGATGCAAGGTAACACAACCATTGGAACAATGTGTTGTTGTTTCGTAAACTCCATGTTCAGTTGGAAGAGAGCACGGACGGCCAGCGATCAAGCGTCAGGGTCATATACACCACAAGTCTCTGTGGCGCAATTGGTTAGCGCGTTAGACTGTTAATCTAAAGGTTGGTGGTTTGAGCCCACCCAGGGACGACAGTGTGTTGTGCTCCATGATGTGGATGTGACATCCTGGACCTCTAATGAAATTCCCAGTTCTTTTGGCCTGCTGAGGGTCAATGCCAACACAAGCCTCTCAAGTGCAATCAAACAGTTAGCTTGTTTGACTGTCAATCTCAAGTTTGGAGCTTCGACACCACCCAGGGATGACATTTTTCAGATTGTAGAGATGTGAACTGACCCTTCCTGACTTGTTGTGAGCTTCCACGAGACTATGGCCTGCTGAGGGTCAGTATAACCACAAGTCTCTTTGGTGCAATTTGTTGGCGCGTTAGACTCTTAATTTAAAAATGGGTGATTTGAGCCCACCCAGGGATGCTGTCTTTCCATTTCTAGCGATATGGAAGACCTTCCTGGACTTACAGTAAGCTTGCTTTTGACCTGCTGTGTTTCCTGTTGTCACATGTGATTGGTGTGTTGTTGAACATGAAAGATGACAAGTTACTATACCTACTGGTAAAATGGCTGTCAATGGTCTCTGATCTTCTGTTACTCAATAGCTTGATCATTCTGTGTTCTCCAAGGAACATATCATTTATTCTTATTAATCTGGCTAGTATGACAATGTAAATGATGTCAATCTGGCATGAAAAACCTTAGCATTTATATTTATCTCGCGAGAAGGACAATGTTGGTTCAGTGTGTGTGTGTTTGTGTGTATATGTATGCCTATACGCCATGAAAGTGACTCGCTACTACATCATTCTTCCGGAGTCAGTCCCCTAATTATTTTGAATGGGCTTGGCGATTATATATTACATTTGTAAAAATGCAGTTGTTTAAAATATATATTTATCAGAATATATTTGTGATTGTGGCTGTATTTAATCATGCCAGATGCCTTTTAATATAATGTTGCACTGACGAACATTGCGCTACATTTTTGCCCTTTTAAGGCCATTCAAAAAGCAAACAAACATTAGATAACTACAGGGCTACTTCCTTGAAAATGTTGCTGCACTTTCGATGCAAGGTAACACAACCATTGGAACAATGTGTTGTTGTTTCGTAAACTCCATGTTCAGTTGGAAGAGAGCACGGACGGCCAGCGATCAAGCGTCAGGGTCATATACACCACAAGTCTCTGTGGCGCAATTGGTTAGCGCGTTAGACTGTTAATCTAAAGGTTGGTGGTTTGAGCCCACCCAGGGACGACAGTGTGTTGTGCTCCATGATGTGGATGTGACATCCTGGACCTCTAATGAAATTCCCAGTTCTTTTGGCCTGCTGAGGGTCAATGCCAACACAAGCCTCTCAAGTGCAATCAAACAGTTAGCTTGTTTGACTGTCAATCTCAAGTTTGGAGCTTCGACACCACCCAGGGATGACATTTTTCAGATTGTAGAGATGTGAACTGACCCTTCCTGACTTGTTGTGAGCTTCCACGAGACTATGGCCTGCTGAGGGTCAGTATAACCACAAGTCTCTTTGGTGCAATTTGTTGGCGCGTTAGACTCTTAATTTAAAAATGGGTGATTTGAGCCCACCCAGGGATGCGGTCCTTCAGTTTCTAGCGATATGGAAGACCTTTCTGGACTTACAGTAAGCTTGCTTTTGACCTGCTGTGTTTCCTGTTGTCACATGTGATTGGTGTGTTGTTGAACATGAAAGATGACAAGTTACTATACCTACTGGTAAAATGGCTGTCAATGGTCTCTGATCTTCTGTTACTCAATAGCTTGATCATTCTGTGTTCTCCAAGGAACATATCATTTATTCTTATTAATCTGGCTAGTATGACAATGTAAATGATGTCAATCTGGCATGAAAAACCTTAGCATTTATATTTATCTCGTGAGAAGGACAATGTTGGTTCAGTGTGTGTGTGTTTGTGTGTATATGTATGCCTATACGCCATGAAAGTGACTCGCTACTACATCATTCTTCCGGAGTCAGTCCCCTAATTATTTTGAATGGGCTTGGCGATTATATATTACATTTGTAAAAATGCAGTTGTTTAAAATATATATTTATCAGAATATATTTGTGATTGTGGCTGTATTTAATCATGCCAGATGCCTTTTAATATAATGTTGCACTGACGAACATTGCGCTACATTTTTGCCCTTTTAAGGCCATTCAAAAAGCAAACAAACATTAGATAACTACAGGGCTACTTCCTTGAAAATGTTGCTGCACTTTCGATGCAAGGTAACACAACCATTGGAACAATGTGTTGTTGTTTCGTAAACTCCATGTTCAGTTGGAAGAGAGCACGGACGGCCAGCGATCAAGCGTCAGGGTCATATACACCACAAGTCTCTGTGGCGCAATTGGTTAGCGCGTTAGACTGTTAATCTAAAGGTTGGTGGTTTGAGCCCACCCAGGGACGACAGTGTGTTGTGCTCCATGATGTGGATGTGACATCCTGGACCTCTAATGAAATTCCCAGTTCTTTTGGCCTGCTGAGGGTCAATGCCAACACAAGCCTCTCAAGTGCAATCAAACAGTTAGCTTGTTTGACTGTCAATCTCAAGTTTGGAGCTTCGACACCACCCAGGGATGACATTTTTCAGATTGTAGAGATGTGAACTGACCCTTCCTGACTTGTTGTGAGCTTCCACGAGACTATGGCCTGCTGAGGGTCAGTATAACCACAAGTCTCTTTGGTGCAATTTGTTGGCGCGTTAGACTCTTAATTTAAAAATGGGTGATTTGAGCCCACCCAGGGATGCTGTCTTTCCATTTCTAGCGATATGGAAGACCTTCCTGACTTACAGTAAGCTTGCTTTTGACCTGCTGTGTTTCCTGTTGTCACATGTGATTGGTGTGTTGTTGAACATGAAAGATGACAAGTTACTATACCTACTGGTAAAATGGCTGTCAATGGTCTCTGATCTTCTGTTACTCAATAGCTTGATCATTCTGTGTTCTCCAAGGAACATATCATTTATTCTTATTAATCTGGCTAGTATGACAATGTAAATGATGTCAATCTGGCATGAAAAACCTTAGCATTTATATTTATCTCGTGAGAAGGACAATGTTGGTTCAGTGTGTGTGTGTTTGTGTGTATATGTATGCCTATACGCCATGAAAGTGACTCGCTACTACATCATTCTTCGGAGTCAGTCCCCTAATTATTTTGAATGGGCTTGGCGATTATATATTACATTTGTAAAAATGCAGTTGTTTAAAATATATATTTATCAGAATATATTTGTGATTGTGGCTGTATTTAATCATGCCAGATGCCTTTTAATATAATGTTGCACTGACGAACATTGCGCTACATTTTTGCCCTTTTAAGGCCATTCAAAAAGCAAACAAACATTAGATAACTACAGGGCTACTTCCTTGAAAATGTTGCTGCACTTTCGATGCAAGGTAACACAACCATTGGAACAATGTGTTGTTGTTTCGTAAACTCCATGTTCAGTTGGAAGAGAGCACGGACGGCCAGCGATCAAGCGTCAGGGTCATATACACCACAAGTCTCTGTGGCGCAATTGGTTAGCGCGTTAGACTGTTAATCTAAAGGTTGGTGGTTTGAGCCCACCCAGGGACGACAGTGTGTTGTGCTCCATGATGTGGATGTGACATCCTGGACCTCTAATGAAATTCCCAGTTCTTTTGGCCTGCTGAGGGTCAATGCCAACACAAGCCTCTCAAGTGCAATCAAACAGTTAGCTTGTTTGACTGTCAATCTCAAGTTTGGAGCTTCGACACCACCCAGGGATGACATTTTTCAGATTGTAGAGATGTGAACTGACCCTTCCTGACTTGTTGTGAGCTTCCACGAGACTATGGCCTGCTGAGGGTCAGTATAACCACAAGTCTCTTTGGTGCAATTTGTTGGCGCGTTAGACTCTTAATTTAAAAATGGGTGATTTGAGCCCACCCAGGGATGCTGTCTTTCCATTTCTAGCGATATGGAAGACCTTCCTGGACTTACAGTAAGCTTGCTTTTGACCTGCTGTGTTTCCTGTTGTCACATGTGATTGGTGTGTTGTTGAACATGAAAGATGACAAGTTACTATACCTACTGGTAAAATGGCTGTCAATGGTCTCTGATCTTCTGTTACTCAATAGCTTGATCATTCTGTGTTCTCCAAGGAACATATCATTTATTCTTATTAATCTGGCTAGTATGACAATGTAAATGATGTCAATCTGGCATGAAAAACCTTAGCATTTATATTTATCTCGTGAGAAGGACAATGTTGGTTCAGTGTGTGTGTGTTTGTGTGTATATGTATGCCTATACGCCATGAAAGTGACTCGCTACTACATCATTCTTCTGGAGTCAGTCCCCTAATTATTTTGAATGGGCTTGGCGATTATATATTACATTTGTAAAAATGCAGTTGTTTAAAATATATATTTATCAGAATATATTTGTGATTGTGGCTGTATTTAATCATGCCAGATGCCTTTTAATATAATGTTGCACTGACGAACATTGCGCTACATTTTTGCCCTTTTAAGGCCATTCAAAAAGCAAACAAACATTAGATAACTACAGGGCTACTTCCTTGAAAATGTTGCTGCACTTTCGATGCAAGGTAACACAACCATTGGAACAATGTGTTGTTGTTTCGTAAACTCCATGTTCAGTTGGAAGAGAGCACGGACGGCCAGCGATCAAGCGTCAGGGTCATATACACCACAAGTCTCTGTGGCGCAATTGGTTAGCGCGTTAGACTGTTAATCTAAAGGTTGGTGGTTTGAGCCCACCCAGGGACGACAGTGTGTTGTGCTCCATGATGTGGATGTGACATCCTGGACCTCTAATGAAATTCCCAGTTCTTTTGGCCTGCTGAGGGTCAATGCCAACACAAGCCTCTCAAGTGCAATCAAACAGTTAGCTTGTTTGACTGTCAATCTCAAGTTTGGAGCTTCGACACCACCCAGGGATGACATTTTTCAGATTGTAGAGATGTGAACTGACCCTTCCTGACTTGTTGTGAGCTTCCACGAGACTATGGCCTGCTGAGGGTCAGTATAACCACAAGTCTCTTTGGTGCAATTTGTTGGCGCGTTAGACTCTTAATTTAAAAATGGGTGATTTGAGCCCACCCAGGGATGCTGTCTTTCCATTTCTAGCGATATGGAAGACCTTCCTGGACTTACAGTAAGCTTGCTTTTGACCTGCTGTGTTTCCTGTTGTCACATGTGATTGGTGTGTTGTTGAACATGAAAGATGACAAGTTACTATACCTACTGGTAAAATGGCTGTCAATGGTCTCTGATCTTCTGTTACTCAATAGCTTGATCATTCTGTGTTCTCCAAGGAACATATCATTTATTCTTATTAATCTGGCTAGTATGACAATGTAAATGATGTCAATCTGGCATGAAAAACCTTAGCATTTATATTTATCTCGCGAGAAGGACAATGTTGGTTCAGTGTGTGTGTGTTTGTGTGTATATGTATGCCTATACGCCATGAAAGTGACTCGCTACTACATCATTCTTCCGGAGTCAGTCCCCTAATTATTTTGAATGGGCTTGGCGATTATATATTACATTTGTAAAAATGCAGTTGTTTAAAATATATATTTATCAGAATATATTTGTGATTGTGGCTGTATTTAATCATGCCAGATGCCTTTTAATATAATGTTGCACTGACGAACATTGCGCTACATTTTTGCCCTTTTAAGGCCATTCAAAAAGCAAACAAACATTAGATAACTACAGGGCTACTTCCTTGAAAATGTTGCTGCACTTTCGATGCAAGGTAACACAACCATTGGAACAATGTGTTGTTGTTTCGTAAACTCCATGTTCAGTTGGAAGAGAGCACGGACGGCCAGCGATCAAGCGTCAGGGTCATATACACCACAAGTCTCTGTGGCGCAATTGGTTAGCGCGTTAGACTGTTAATCTAAAGGTTGGTGGTTTGAGCCCACCCAGGGACGACAGTGTGTTGTGCTCCATGATGTGGATGTGACATCCTGGACCTCTAATGAAATTCCCAGTTCTTTTGGCCTGCTGAGGGTCAATGCCAACACAAGCCTCTCAAGTGCAATCAAACAGTTAGCTTGTTTGACTGTCAATCTCAAGTTTGGAGCTTCGACACCACCCAGGGATGACATTTTTCAGATTGTAGAGATGTGAACTGACCCTTCCTGACTTGTTGTGAGCTTCCACGAGACTATGGCCTGCTGAGGGTCAGTATAACCACAAGTCTCTTTGGTGCAATTTGTTGGCACGTTAGACTCTTAATTTAAAAATGGTGATTTGAGCCCACCCAGGGATGCTGTCTTTCCGTTTCTAGCGATATGGAAGACCTTCCTGGACTTACAGTAAGCTTGCTTTTGACCTGCTGTGTTTCCTGTTGTCACATGTGATTGGTGTGTTGTTGAACATGAAAGATGACAAGTTACTATACCTACTGGTAAAATGGCTGTCAATGGTCTCTGATCTTCTGTTACTCAATAGCTTGATCATTCTGTGTTCTCCAAGGAACATATCATTTATTCTTATTAATCTGGCTAGTATGACAATGTAAATGATGTCAATCTGGCATGAAAAACCTTAGCATTTATATTTATCTCGTGAGAAGGACAATGTTGGTTCAGTGTGTGTGTGTTTGTGTGTATATGTATGCCTATACGCCATGAAAGTGACTCGCTACTACATCATTCTTCCGGAGTCAGTCCCCTAATTATTTTGAATGGGCTTGGCGATTATATATTACATTTGTAAAAATGCAGTTGTTTAAAATATTGATTGTGGCTGTATTTAATCATGCCAGATGCCTTTTAATATAATGTTGCACTGACGAACATTGCGCTACATTTTTGCCCTTTTAAGGCCATTCAAAAAGCAAACAAACATTAGATAACTACAGGGCTACTTCCTTGAAAATGTTGCTGCACTTTCGATGCAAGGTAACACAACCATTGGAACAATGTGTTGTTGTTTCGTAAACTCCATGTTCAGTTGGAAGAGAGCACGGACGG